>NC_133367.1:45523004-45596266 GCF_049309525.1 Garra rufa | reverse complement strand
AAGACGTTTTATTTCAGCAACATTTCCATAATTCAATTTAACTTAAAATAAATTACAACGGAAATAAAAAAAAACTCTAATATCTATATATCTATACATTTCATTGCTGTAGTACAGTAAAATGTACAGTGATGATTTTTTTTAACGTAAATATTTAATATTCATGATTAGTTCATTAAAACTGAAACTAAAATCGAAACCATTAAAACATTTTTACAACATGTTACTTGAAATAAACATTAAATAAAATAAAAAAAACTATTTTTTTCATATTTAATATTCATGATTATATCACACTATAGAATTATCCATTTTCTAAATGTCATTAAAATTAAACTAAAATTGAAAACATAAAAACATTTTTTGTTACTTGGAATAAAAAACTTATTTCAGCAGCATTTCTAAGATTTAATATTTAATTGCTGTTGTACAGTAGTACATCACACTACAAAACTGTTTTCTAAACAGTTAATTAAAACTCGAACTAAAATTGAAACCATAAAAAACTTTTTTGTTACTTGAAATAAACAAACTAAAATAACAGCAACAGTTTCATAATTTAATTTATCTTAAAATAAATTACAACTGAAATAAAAAGTCTAAAAAATATATTAAACTGTACTACAGCAAAAATAATACTGTACTGTAAAATATTGATATTCTAAACACTTAATTAAAACTGAAACAAAAATTTAAAGCATAAAAAACATTTTTTGTTACTTGAAATAAACATTAACTAAAAATAATTCTAAAAATGTATTTAACTTAAAAAAATACAACTGAAACAGAGAGATTTTTTTACATACATATTTAATATTCATGATTATATCACACTACAAAAATATTAATATTCTAAACAGTTCATCAAAATGGTTCATTAAAACTAAAATTGAAAGCATAAAACATTTTTTTGTTACTTGAAATAAACAAACAAAAATAGAACACATTTTCAGCAACATTCCCATAATTTAATTTGACTTAAAAATCTTCAAAAGTTTTAAACAGTTCATTAAAAGTAAAACTAAAATTGAAACCATAAAAAACACAGTTTTGTAACTTGAAATAAACAATAACTAAAAAAATCTATATTTCAGCAACATTTTTAAATTGTAACTTGAAATAAATCACAACTGAAAACTTAATTTTCTAAACCGTTAATTAAAACAGAAACTAAAATTGAAACCATTAAAAAACATGTTTTAACTTGAAATAAGCATGAACTAATATAAAATAAAATAAACATTTTATTTCAGCAACATTTCTACAATTTCACTGAAATATCACACTTAAAAAAATTTGTTCTAAACGGTTAATTAAAACTGAAACTAAAACCATAAAAAATAGATACTTGAAATAAACGTTAACTAAAATAAAATAAACTTATTTTAGCACATTTCTAAAATGTAACTTAAAATAACAAAAATGAAAACTGAAATATATATTTAGTTGCTGTAGTACAGAAAAATACATACAAAACTTAAACTACAATTGAAACATTTAAAAAAAATGTTACTTGAAAAAAAAAAACATTGACAAAAAAACAAGTATACTTAAAAAAACCTGTATACTTATTTTTCTTGTATTTTTCATTCCTGTCCTTTTTTTTTTGAATACAGTTAAATTTAAAAGATTCGCTGCAGAGTGAGAGAAACTAAAACACACATTTATATGAGGGCCCTATGAAATGGGAAAATTCTGCCAAGTTCAAGTCAAACCAAAACATGTCAACATAAAGGTGGAATAACAACACTTGTCCTGTCAGTCCGGCGATCATGAAACACAGCTGTCACTGTAGATTCGTACAATTATAAGAGTGATTTTTCTGCCTGAGGGGCGGCACGTATAAAAACTGATCTCATTCGTTTTGACATTCACTCGTCCAGAGACACTCGCAGGAGTCACGGATGTCTTTGCTGAAGCGCTTTCTCTCCTGGAGGTCAGAGGAGTTGTCTCATGTCAAGGATGCGACCGAAATAAAGGCGATCCCGTTTCCTTGTTAACTGAGCTGTCTGGCTATTATCAATATTCGGCACATGAATTGATTTGTGCTTTAGGTGGACCCAAATGAGCAGGGATTTTCAAGAACATCAATAAAGAAAGTCCTAAACCCCGTTCTGGAGCGCTTGTGTTTGTCGATGTATGTAGGTGTTCTCTTTGGCTTGCCGGCTTCCTCTGCCTCCTCTTCCTCTCTCGCCAGAAGACATTGTTCTTGAATCCAGCTCTGGATCCCACTCTGAGGAAAATAGGACACACTGAAAGAATGACGCTTATTACTGAATTCCTGTCCTATGAAACGGCTGATCTGCCTGCAGTGACGCTAAATTAGACTTTGTTTAAATATCTAATCAATTATGCACCTAACTACTCGATAACTGAAACTACTATTTCTGTTTTCCCACAACAAACAATATCTGTTTTGTAAAATATTGATATTGAAGTGGTAAATTATAATTTTTGATTGAAAAAAGCAGGAAGAACAAGAACAAAAACAGCAGAAATTGGATGAAAGTTCAGAATTATCGGTGAGAATGAACTTAGAAAGAGCAGAAGTTCAAATGAAAATGAACGCAGCAAGGATAAAAATATTTATTTCTAATCCAGGAGCAATACAGATTTGCACAATGCTGATCTGGATAATAAACGAATCAAAACAGCACAACATTACAAAGTTGCACCACACCGGACTCGAACCCGCAACATGACAGGCTTCAGGCTTCAGAGCCAGTGGCTTAGCAGAGTGCGTAGCATTTTAGACAGATTCGCATGCTAAACTAACTTAATAATAAAGTAGATTCTAACGCCACTTTAGAATGAATGGTAGACGGTTAGCATGCTAACATATTAGCACGCTAAGCTACGTAGCAGAAATCAGCAAACACAGGCACGGGCAACTTTGGAGAGGTATTTCTGTTCAGTCATTTCTGTGCGGCTCGGTCCAAAGATCATATGGCCAGATTTTGGACATAATTGGACGACAATTCTGGGAGGAGTAGCGAAAAACAGTTTCAATTACTTAAAAATGGCCGACAGACACACTGATGGAAAATGACAAAATGAGACATTATCAGAACGGGCATAAATCAGGCAATGAAAAGATATTAAAACATAATTTGGACAATGCTTTCCAAAGTTATAAGCAAAAAATTTAATTTTTGGTATCTCACGGCCCATAGGTGTTGCTGTTCTTAAATTTGGCATGGACCCTCAATTCGTGGTGTTGAAGTGTACTAAGTTTTGGACGATTTTCGGCTCGGTCCAAAGATCATATGACCAGATTTTGGACAAAATTGGACGACATAAGTGGGAGAAGTAGCAAAAAAAAGTTGTTTTTCAATTACTTAATGGCTGACAAAAAAAGATATTAAAACAACATCATTTGGGCAATGCTTTCCAATGTTCATTTTTGGTATCTCGCAACCCATAGGTGGCGCTGTTCCCAAAATTGGCATGTACCCTCAATTCATGGTGTTGATGAAGTGTACCAAGTTTTGTTTTGATTGTTCAAAGTTTGGCCGAGATGCAGCCTATGAACCATTTTTGGGTTCACAACATAACTTTTGAACAAAGATGCATAAAAAATCTATAAAAATGAATAAAAATCTGTTCAGTCACGTCTGTGCAGCTCAGTCCAAAGATCATCTGAGCCAATTTTGGGAAGAATTGGATCAACTTTCAAGGAAGAGTAGCAGAAAAACTATAGATTTCAAAAGGGCCCCTACTGTAATGGGTGGAGTCTTAACATAAGCCATTGATTTTGATTAGTAAGAAGAGATGAAACAGCTGTACTACGTTTCATTTTTCTAGAATTGGTGGTTCAGGAGTTATTTCCATTTAAATGTACATTTTCGAACTAATGGTGGCGCTATAGAGTTGGTTCGAGAGACCCTAAATTTGGTCAGCTCACTATTCATGGCCATCACTACAAGTGTGCCAAATTTCATAATTTTCCTATGTTCCGTTCATAGGGCTGCCATAGACTCCCATTGGATGAAAATAATAAGAAAACACCGATACAGTAGGGACAAGAGCCCTTCGAGCCTGGCCCCTAAGTTATGAGACAGAACTGTTCAACTGAGGCCGTAAACTAATGTAGGGAAAAGAGTGTCACGTCGCTGTCAAAATAAAAGTCTCACTTCTGAAAAATCGGCTAAATGGGAAATCTTGGCTGATGCTGACCATTAAAAAATGGCAAAAATTGGCCAGCATATTGGCCAAACAGTGACCATTGTCATTTGGGACGCACAATACTGGGTTTTTGGCGATGTCCGATATTCTTAAAATAATTTTGGCCAATAGCCGATGCCAAAACCACAACACCAAGTCTCTCCTGTGTGGAAATTATAAGCAAATTATTATTAATTTTGGTTAGTTTTTAATTTAATAAATACATTTTTAACTTATTAGCACCGAAATGGTCTCACTGTAGAGCCATGTTTGATAGTAAACTGTTGGTTCTTCCAAAATGTTGCTTTATTACTTTTGGTCAGTTTGGTTTGAAATCTCAAGCGGTTTCTTATAAATATTTGATTGAACTCCATAAAACCACTTTGTACATAAAAAGCTAGAGTTTTACTTCTCGTGAACAAACTGTGAATGGTGTTTGCTCGTGCAAAGTCTTCTCCACAATGCTGGAGTGTGGGTGGTTGCCAGGGCATTTGTTAAGGTGTTCGAAGTGCTTGTGGTGTGTTATACGGTTGCTAGGGCATTTTGTTTACTGGCAAAGCCCCAAGTCTCTGATATTTTGGTCTCAGAAATGGCACGGCTCCCTCCTTCATTGCAAGTCTGTGGGATTTTTCAGTTTTATCACGCAACAGGCAAATAGACCGCAGCCATCTCCTCAACAAGAAGCATGATTTGAGATATCAGTTCACATCTACGGAATGAACAGTGTGCAGTGAGGTACAAATCAAAATTTAATAATCAAGTTTCTAATTTCAGGTGGCAGTTATTTAATAGATGATGTCTGCTCAGTCAGTTAACTCAAAGTAATACCAGCTCTAGCTTAATTTGTGTGTAATTTAATTGACAATAAGAATTTAATTTAATTCAGTTTGTACTGCAAACTACTAAAAGTGAACTTAAATACTGTTTTATGCATTTTTAGTGCACTTTGAAGTATAGTCTCAGTAAACTACCAGTTTAGTAGATTTCTACTGCAAGTATACTCGTAGGTTTTCTTCAACTGAACTTTACATCATACTTTAAGTATGCTACTAGGTCTCTATTTAGGTATTTTTTTTTATTATTAGTGTTTGCATTTTAAAATTTGCTTGTTGAAAATCCTTATACGTCAATGACCCATATATATATATATATATATATATATTAGGGCCGGGACTCGATTAAAAAAATTAATCTAATTAATTAGAGGCTTTGTAATTAATTAATCGAAATTAATCGCATTTTAATCGCATATAAATATTTGACCTGAGAACAGTGAGAAGTAAGTTTTTTCATATGGATATTTAGTATACCATTGAATAATGACTGAATACATAAACTTAAGCAACAAAATATTGTTTATTTTTGTTCAACCAAGTCCAACAGACCAGTGCAATATTGCCATTAAGTGTAGCAATAGGAGATACAGTGTTTCCCCTAGGTTTCCATTCTTTTTTTTTCTCGGTACTTTACCCTACTTTCTGTAATAACGAAAACATTTATTTCAGTGAAAAAATAAATCCAAAACTCTCTATTTTAACATTTTGAACAATAGGGCTTTACAATCTTTTGCTATTTTTTTTTTTTTTTAAGAAATTCTTGTGTTTTAATTTTTCTCATAATCAAATGAAAGCATAAACATTTATTTATTTTTAATCAAATGAAAAATAAGCCTTTTTAATTTTTGGCAAACAAACAGAGGTTTGCTGTTAAAATCAATAAATAATAATAATTTAACATTTAAATAATAATCGTAGTATTTTTTTCTACAATTAAGAGGTTAATCATGTTGTTTTATTTATTTTTTATCATTGTTTTTTGTCAATTATTTAAATAGGAATATTGTTCTGTTTCATGTTAAACCGTACTTTTATTTTGACAGGTTGCCGTGAAGTTTCTGTGTGTAAAGTATGATATGATGCTAGTTTTCTCAAATGAAACGGTAAAAGTGACACTGACAGTAGCTTTGGAGATTGAGTCTATCTGTTCATTTGAGATGCAAATGCCAAAAATTAACGGGAGCGTCACGCGTGCAGTAAAAAAAAAAACGCGTCTCTGCCATTCTAACATACAGAGGCAAACAGTGCAGGATTCATATTAAAACGGTCTTTTTGCATTTCAGTTTTGACAGACACTAGTCCATATCGTGATTTGAATTAAGTGACAGGCCAACTTTTGATTAATCAATCCAAAAATCGGCGAATTTACGTGGCATTCCGCGCTATAGAATATTCGGTTTTTATGAATGGAGTCCGCGATCCAGTCCGTGTTTTCTTGGAGGAGACATTGTAAACGCGCCCCCCTAAGATAATGGTAGGGGAAACACTGGGATATTTAGAAATATATTAGCCTACATTTCAGAAATTCAGGTACCCTATAAGTAGGTAGACCTTCTGTAAAAGCATTGAGGTGATACATGAGGCTCGATGTGCTGCGGTGATATGCGCATTCCTTTGTCTGAACGCTAGTTGGTGCTCCAGTATAATCGGTCCGCTGAAACTCATCCAGTGAGAAACGTTCCGCGGTGCAAAATTAAGTGCGATTAAAATGCGTTAAAAAAAATTAACGCGTTATTTTTGTGTAATTAATTAATCTAAATTAACGCGTTAAAGTCCCGGCCCTAATATATATATAATTGGACATTAAAGGTGACATTTTCAAATAAAGTTAAAAAAATGCAAAATTCCCATGTAAAACACTTTAAAGTGTCAAATATCACCTAATAATGGGAAAGCTATTTTTTTTTAATCAGATTTTTGATTATTGATTAGAAGGTGCTCCTTAAATTTTGAAGTGCTCCTAAAAAGAAAAGCGTAGAGCCCTGATATATGAGTGCATTCTTTTCCTAACAATGTTTTGTTTCTCAAACACCTGCAGTAGCAGGATAGCCATGTTTCTTTGGCAACTTTTTGTTACTTCAGGGGGGATATCCTGTACCAGCTTGTAGATCTTATTTTTGCCTGAACTGTTGTTTTTTCAGGACTGTTGTTGTCCCTTGGTGATAAAACCGTGTTTGAGATATAAGTTTCTGCAGAACACTATTGTATTGTATTATGAGCTCAACCTACGGCCCGTTGAGCAAAACCTTGACCTCTACTACATGCAACAGTGCACCGTACGCTCTCACGTGATCCAGAATAAACCGCTGTTCGGCATCGAGGAGGCCTCCGCCTCTAACATGAATGAAACTAATCTCTTGATTATTTAGGCAGGGAACATGAACATCCATTCTGAAGAGATTAGCATTACTCCACTAGTCCTCGGCTCTGCTTTATGTTCGTCTTTCTGTCGATGACGGATGGTAAATCTTGGACTGATTGCATCCAGCACCTCCCCAAAAGAGAGCTAAAAATAATCTGCTTGTCCAAACAACAGTTCTTTGAAATGCTATCGTTAAAAAACGTCTTTAAATCGGGTTTAAGTGGATTTCCACACTTGCTTCGTAACGCAGCACCTCATCCAAACGCTGGTTGTGTAACTGTTCTTCTTCCATGTGGATTGGCACATTTGACTGCTACTGCAGGAGCATTAGTGCTCCAGTCTACTGCGTTCATGTCACCAAATGCACTCGCCGGATTTTCATCAGACTATAGAACAGACAAAAAACTGATTCAGACTACGAACGACATTGATTTATTTACGCTTCTATAGAATTTCAGAGGTTAGTCCGATTGATTGCGTCTAACACTTTGACTTATTGATGGTCCATATGCTCAAATACAAAGATTATGCAATTTTGTCTATAGAGCAGTAAAAAAAAATGGGAATTTGGTACCAAGAGTGTGGTTTGTGTTTCAGTTTTTTAGTAAGTTGCCAATGAAATTAATTTTCATTTTAGTTTTTATCGCATATTTGTATTTTATTTAAATAATAATAATTAATTATTGTTAAATGGACCAGTAAAAAAATTGGATTTCTAGAGGGAATTTGGCACTAGTGTTCCAAAGGGGGAAGACAGGGTACTTATTATTTTAGCATTTTTATAAGTATTTCAGTTTGTAGCTCTAATTTTTTCTGTTTTGTTTTAGTAGTTTTAGAATTTCAACTTAAAATTATTTTATTTTAGTGAGTTTCCAAGAAAACAAAGTAACGTTACTAGTGTCGTTTTAGTATTACTTATTAATTATTTTAGCATTTATTAATATTTTTAGTTAGCCGTTTAGTTATTTTTATACTTTCAGTTTTGTCAATTTTTTATTTTTTTATTTTTTTTATTTTTTAGTAATTTTATGTTCTTTTGTCATTTTTATTTATTTTGAAGTATTTCAGTTTATAGCTCTTATTTTTTTTCAGGTTTTGTTTTAGTAATTTTAGTATTTCAGCTTCAACTTATTTTGTTTCAGTAAGTTGCCAAGGAAAATAGTTTTCATTCAGGTTTTTTTAACTAATGTTTATATTTTAAATAAAAAAAGAAGTAATTATCGTTAATTGAACCATTATAAAATGAATCAGTTCTAGAGGGAATTTAGTACCAAGAGTGTAATTACTAGTGTTATTTTACTATTTCTTATTAATTATTTTAGCATTTATTAATATTTTTAGTTAGCCATTTAGTTATTTTTATACTTTCAGTTTTGTCAGTTTTTATTTTTATTTTTCTTTGTTACATTTTTTAGTATTTTTATGTTCTTTTGTCATTTTTATTTATTTTTAAGTATTTCAATTTATAGCTCTTATTTTTTCAGGTTTTGTTTTAGTAATTTTAGTATTTCAGCTTGAACTTATTTTATTTCAGTGAGTTGCCAAGGAAACTAATTTTCATTTAAGGTTTGTTTCAAATATTTGTATTTAAATAAATAAATAAAAAAAGTAATTCTCGTTAATTGAACCATTATAAAATGAATCAGTTCTAGAGGGAATTTAGTACCAAGAGTGTAATTACTAAATAATAAAAGAAGTAATTATCATTGAATGGACCAGTAAAAAATATCGTTTCTAGAGGGAATTTGGTAATTTGATGTTAAAAAACGTTACTAGTGTTACTTTAGTATTACTTATTTATTGTTTTAGTATTTATTAATATTTTTAGCTATTTTTATACTTTCAGTTTTTGTCAAATTTTCATTTGTTTTTGTTTGCTTTTTCAGTAATTTGATGTTCTTTTGTCATTTTTATTTATTTTTAAGTATTTCCATTTATAGCTCTTATTTCTTCATTTTTTTTTATTTATTTTAGTATTTCAGCTTAAAATTAATTATTTGCAACTCTGCAACTTACTGAAATAAAATAAATTTAATCTGTAATACTAAAATTACTAAAACAAAAACTGAAAAGAAGTGCTGTAAAGTACTTAAACATGAAAATTATTTTCTTTGGCGACTTACTGAAATTTCACTTTTATTTAAGTGTTTAAGTTTATAGCTCTTATTTTTTAAGTTTTTGTTTGAGTAATTTTAGTATTTCAGCTATTTTATTTCAGTAAGTTGCCAAGGAAAATAATTTTCGTTTAAATTTTTTTAGCTAATATCTATATTTTATTAAAAAAAAACAAAGTAATTATCGTTAAATAGACCAGTAAACAATTGATAATTTCTAGAGAGAATTTGGTACCAAGAGTGCCGTTACTAGTTTTATTTTAGTATTATTTATTAATTATTTTAGTGTTAATTAATATTTATAGTTTTTTAAACTTTTTAATTATTTTGTTCTTTTGTCATTTTTATTTGATTTTTATTCAAATATTTCAGTTACGTACTTATTTTTATTTCAGTAATTTTAATACTCCAGCTTTTTTTATTTATATTTTATTTAAATTACCAAAAAAAAGTACTTGTTTTAATTAAGAGCAACAACGCTGGTAGAGTAATTGATAATATTACTGAAATGTGTAAGATTTGTATAGATTTTCTCTTAAAGTTAACATAAAGTCGACATTGTTTCCATTTAATTTAATTTTAATTTTAATTAACAAATTATCAGTACTTGTTTCAAAGAAAAATGTTTTGTTTTTAATTCTTAACAAAATGAACAACCTTCCTTCTCTTAAGTAAACTTCCATCCCACTTTGACTTTTCATGCCCGTATTGGCCATATAGTTGTGCGTAGTTATGCTTAGAAAGGCAGCCAGTTGAAATTATTTGTACTTTGTGCTTTGCATTACAAAACTGCACTCAGTGTAGTGCTGTAACATGATTATAGCATTGAATGCATTGGAAAACATTGACTTCAGACATGAAAGGCGGCCATGTCTGCTAGTCTTATCATTTATGTCACTAAAGGTCTGGTATATTTGGCAATGTATGCCACTTGGTGCTATTTTTTGTGTCCGCCGTTTCCAAAGTACTCCATAAAGTTTCAAAGTGGGGCAGAGTCCTTCGTTTAATGTTAGCAGATCTCAGAGGGAATATGTGCATCAGGGCTAATAGCTTTATCTATAATTGTATGTTAAGCTCTGCGTTTCTACCCATTCTTATAGGAAGAAGTCACAAAAATGGGATGAAATGAACATTTTGGCCACATATCACCCGGCGGATAAGGACTATGGGCTGATGAAGATAGACGAGCCCAGCACACCATACCACAGGTAAGCAACGCACACGCACGCACACACACACACACACACACACACGCACACACGCGCACACGCACACGCACACACACACACACACACACACACACACACACACACACACACACACACACAATGCTATTGTGCTACTGTGTGGATTCAGGAGTGAAGCTACTGCCACCCTTTTAAATCTAATAAGAAAATGAACAAAATTGTAATTTAGGAAAAAAAAATCTACTTTCAAATAATTTTTCAAGTAGGTCTGCTTCTAACAACTATTTTTTTTAAATTGATTAATCTATCAACTAATTTATTGATTAATCTAAACGGCTAATTTCCCACAAAAAATACTAATTTTTACTAAAGAGCATTTTTTTTCTTTTAATGAAATTAATTAATTGGAGATGCTTTTGATTTAATAAAATTTAATGGAACCATTAAAACGGAATCCAGAGAAGTAATGGAAAGTAATTTGTTAAAAATAAAACTGTAAAATTAATTAGACTTTTTGATAAAAAAAATGAACCATTAAAACAAAGTATAAAAAAATTAAACAATGGCAGCATTTGGTTAGTAATATGCATAGCTAAAAACTTCATTTGGACAATTTAAAGGCGATTTTCTCAATGTTTTTTTTTTTTTTTTTTTTTGCACCCTCAGATTCCAGTTTTTCAAATAGTTGTATCTCGGCCAAATATTGTCATATCCAAACAAACCATATATCAATGGAAATGCTAATTATTCAGCTTTTAGATGATGTATACAATGCAATAATAATAAAAACGATTGCCCCTATGACTGGTTTTGTGGTCCGAGGTCACAATTGTGCTACTGTGTGGATTCAGGAGTGAAGCTGCTGCTACCCTTTTAAATCTAATAATAAAATGAAAATGTGCTTGTAAGAGCAAATTGGATTAAGTGAAGGAGTGATTAAATGAACAAAACAGTAATTTAGGCAAATAAAATAAACTGCAAATTTATTTTAAGTAGTCCCTCCTTCATTCTTTTCTTAGTTCCCTCAGTCAAACATCTGACTGAATAGCTCATTATGCAGCTCATTATGCAGGTCTTTGTCTTCTCAGGTGTAAATCACAGCATTATTCATGATCATTCACGCCTCCTCGCATACAGTCGTTCTAAACAAAAAGTGTCTTCAAAAATATAAATCTATATACTGTTTTGTGTAAACAAGTGAACTAAATGATTTTCACATCATTTGGTAGAAAAAAACTCTAGCCTACCACATCCAGTTCTCAAAAGTCTTGTGAACAAATATTTTGTATGTGTTTCATGACCTTATTTCAGTGACTTCAAAAATTTAGTTTTTCACTAAGCACGCATAAACGTATGTACATGTACATTCTTGTTTTGCTGACATATTATTGTAGCCCAATATGTGCTGATTACAATGTAATCAGATTTAGGCCATTTATATGTTTTTAAGATACTGAAAAAAGCACAAATGTCAAGGCATGTCAAAACTTCTCCAGGGCCCCAAAACACCCTCAGACTAGCCTGGAAAAATCCAGACCCTAATCTATTAAGATTAAGGGTCTGGCATCGAGCAATGAAAAGGATCTAACTCGAGGGGCGGCACCAAGCATGCATTTGAAACTATTGCTGTACGCAATTGGATAACTCCAGACCAATCACAACAAAACACGGTGTGACGTATCCAGAGCGACGGTGAACATATAAGAGTGGATTTCAATGTTATAACATAAACAATGTGACAAGATTAATAACTATTAATTACGACAGCCGAATCAACCTCATAAAACAATTAGGTCCGATCAAACTATTCATTATATCAACTAATATGTGGATGGACACTAGAGTTTCATTCAGCAGCGAGACATATCGTCCTGTTCAAGTTAGGCTACTGTGTTACTATTGAATAGTTCAGTTTTTCGTTACAGTAAGTTTACCAAGTGACTCTTACCATTTGTAAATGAGATGGACCTCATCCACCACAATCCCGATCAGGTTGTCCCGGTAGACCTTGTTCGATAACATATATCGCCACTTCTTTTTTTAACAGCCAGGACTCGAGACTGCAGAATGCTATCTGGCACTGCCCGCTTCGGATCTGTTCCTCTTCGTGGTCGCCCCATACACTTAACTACCAGCGGAGCTAACTGATAAATTAAACTCTTGCCGTATCCAGTCGGCAAAACAGCAAAAACGTCCTTCTTGCAAAGGAACGATTCGAGCTCTTTTAAATGAAAAGCCAAATCTAACTCGGTCATTGTAGCGGCCAAAGCCGTTTCAAACAACTGCTTTTCATCTGTAGATCCCTTTCAATGTTTACTAATGATTTCGGACGTCGCAGCGCTGTCGTCATCAGCTTAGCTCGCCTCTGGCCCGCCTACATCAGATACACCGATTTGATTGGTTCCCAGAACTGCTTACGTATTGCAGTAACATGCATCATTGCTCGATGCCAGAGTGTCTTGCAGAGACAATTCAAATTGTACTCTCGCGAGACCTCTGGATTTCCAGGGTACCCTCAGACCCCAGAGGGTTAAAAAAGGT
The DNA here is from genome assembly GCF_049309525.1 of Garra rufa. Taxonomy (NCBI): domain Eukaryota; kingdom Metazoa; phylum Chordata; class Actinopteri; order Cypriniformes; family Cyprinidae; genus Garra; species Garra rufa. Next base: position 45,583,062 of record NC_133367.1, on the reverse strand, counting down.
GCATACGTGAGTCTAGTTTATAGTAGCAATGCACTGATGTGGACCATAAACAATAGATTAGACTGCTACAGTTTGAAAAAGAGTAATTGTTTAAAGATTTGATCTCTTGCTGAGGCTCTTTTTATTGTAAATATGGGTGGTTCAAAGCATTGCTCTACTCTCTGGATATGTTACTGCCCTGTCTGCAAAATACAAGAGCAGCACTGAGGGTGCAACTCAATACGACCGGGTAATTTGCGGAAAAGGTCATGCTGTCGTTCTCCCTTTGGGCTATCGGCCAAAAATCTCCTGTCCTTCTTAGGATGGTTGGCGATGACGAGGATGAGGGGGCGCTCAGCGATTCGGACGGGAACACAGACTTACCCGGAGATGACCTCGCTAAAAAGTAAGTGATGCATGATTGTCATCTCTGATAAGAATGAAAGTGTAGTGAAAGGATTTCTTAAAATGCTAGCTACCAACATTTATATGACTCCCCAATGATCTCGGCTTACTTGAAATAATAACTAAATGTTTATATTCACTGTTTTGTCAGGCTGTAGTGTTTCAAAACAGCTTAAAGCATGCATCTCTTGGATTCAATGAGTTAATTTGAAAGGCAAGCAGAAATACATCAAGTTTTGGTAACATGATGGATCTACACTGTCACAATCCTTCACGTTTTTCCTCAGTCAAGTCCACTTTGACTTTGGTGGATTCACAGCATTCTCTGATAAAGGGAGAAGCCCATTAAGATACAACAGCTGCGAGAACAGAGTGTTTCTATAATTTTTGGTTTTCTGCCGCTTTGTTAGTTCAATCTAGTTAACGATACATGAATAACCAGAAGTCCGAACAGATGTCACGTCACGGCCTACAGGCAAATCAACTGCTTTTACAACAGTGTCTGCCCAACATCTTCTGTCTGACTGTTTCTGTTTGGAGTTCGACTCAAATGCACTGTCATTTCAGTGTTTCCAAAAAAAGCCTCAGAAAAGCATGTCAGCAAACTGGCTCATAGTGGCACGTATATTGATCTACAGCCAGTAACCCATAGCTGACAAAAACTTTGATTTAATAAGGGTTTTGCATAGTGTGAACATCTGAGCGCTTTGCGTAATTTTACAACCTAGTTGGATATATTTCACAACACATTTAAAAACGTAAAGGATTTATTAGAGAATAAAAATGTCCTGATAATTTACTCAGCCCCATGTCATCCAAGATGTTCATGTTTCTTTCTTTAGTCAAGAAGAAATTAAGGTTTTTGAGGAAAACTTCCCAGGATTTTTCTCTATACAGTGGACTTCAATGGATTCAATGGATTGAAGGTCCAAAATGCAATTTCAATGTAGCTTCTTTTTTGAAGTTGTCTAATACGCCGTCTCTGGGCCGAAATGGCTGCTTGAATGTGAACGTTTGAGACAAAAATTAACCCTTTATAGAGCACTCATTGAAATACTTGGAAATTCAACCTCAGAGTGTTATTGGAGGTTATTACAAGACTTTTGAACTTTTGTGTCTTAAAAAAAAAATTGTATATTTTTTATGTTGAAAATTAAGGTAAAGTAAGTTACCATATATGGTTCCTTGCCGGTCTATGGTAATTTGTGTGTGTGTGTATATACAGTAGTCAACATTCGAAGTGGATCAAAAAAGTTAATCAAAAGTTGTCCTAAGATAAGAACGGGTATTCTTTTTGGTTTTAGGACAAATTTGATGAAAGGTTTTGATCCACTTCGAATGTTGACTACTGTATATATATATATATACAAAAACTTAACTGAATATTTATTTAGGAAATTAAAAATCTTTGTTTTCCTCATCAGAACCCTTGATGGGGTCAGCTGGCACAACAAAAACCAACCTCTATCCATAGAATTGTTGAATAGACAGCTGCAAATGAAAAGTGAAGATCTACTGAACTTTATTCACTTAAATTGTAAATATATAATGAGAAGTGTGGAAAAAAAATAGCACAAAGTACTGGTGGCACCACTTATTTTAGCTGAAATAATAAACACCAATCTATGCTACTATAATATGAAATGGCTTAGTAGTAATTAGTAGTAACTTCAATAAATGTCTTATCCTTCCCACTGGATCACTGTATAATGTTATACAAACCTGTGTCAACGTCCAATGCACTATTGAGTACAATTGTTCTACATTATAATGACATATACAGTATTGTAAATATATAGTTAAGTAAAACAAAAATAGCACTATACATTCTGGTGGTACCACTTCTTTTAGCAGTAATGAGGCCCTCAGTAAAAAATAAACGCCAACATATGCCATTTTATTATAATAAAAAACTATAGGTACTAAAACTGACCAAAATTACACATTTTCACTGTTTATTTCTTGATCATTTCAATAAATGGTTTAAGTTTCACAATGGATTACTGTATAATGTTATACAAGCTTGTGCAATATTCAGTGGACTAAAAACAGGCATACTATCACTTACTTACTCTTACCTGAACAGGGCGTAAGTCTAAAAATGGACATACTGTATGATCGAATATGATCACCATTTTTATACCACAGCTTTCACTAATTTCTAGAAATCCTGTGCAAACAATGTCTATATCAACGTATAACACAACTATTCAACCATGCAATGTGTGAGTTTCATTGACTTACAATTGTGGTAGGAGCGTAAATCAGCATTTTTCTACCTGCGGAAGCACGCTGAAGTTTGAAACGCCCCGGACATCTTCCGATTGGTCAGATGCCATCTGAGACGTAGACTTACATCCGTTGATTGGCTGGGAGAAAAGCATGCAAACGCCATTGAAAATGTTCGATTAAGTTACCAAATATGGTTCTTCTCCCGATAAAGGGTTAACCTTGTATACCCCTCCATATTTACAAACACAACACCGGAAGACACAGCCATTAAGAGATCATTTCTAGTTAATGTAACAGAATTTACCAGTATTTTGATAGTGATGTGTGAATGGCTCTTTACTGATAAAATGATGGATAGTCGTTGCCATTTATGGCAATTTCCTGGTGTTACTGTGTGAAAGGGGCTATTAAGTCACTAGTTTTGCAAACAAACTGTGTGCACCAATGCCATTTACTCTATCACTGCTTGGTTTTGAATTTTTATCCAATATTGGGTGAACTATTCCAGCTACTAGATGTTAAAAGTATGTTGTAAGTGGACATAAATTCTCACCAGAATGTTCATAGATTTTCTTGCCCTGAGAGAAAGGCACTTGAGTCTTTGAATGAATAGGTCCGTTTTAATGCAGGATTTGGGTGTTTAAGTCTAGATCCGTGTCTTTAAAAGCTCTGAGATGGATGTGAGTGAGTGGTTTGTCTGCCGCAGGCCTGTAACTGAATCTGTAGCTGATGTTAGCATCTAGGAAGAGCATCCTGAACCTAATAGTAGTGCCACTACTCTGCCTTAATCCCGCTCGCCTTTACTTTCTTTCTTCATCTCTATCTCTGCTCTCTTTTGTCATCGTCCTCCTCCTACTGTGTCTTTCTTTCACCACTCTATCTTGTCTTTCCCTCAGGCACGTGTGGTTTATGTTCTCCTACCCAGCATTCACTGGGGCCATTATTTGTGTGTGTGTTTGTGTCCGGTTACTTCTCCAGCCTTCTCACATTAACTACAGAGACAACCAGGTTTTGTGAAAAACTTCCTTAATAAGCTAAACTAAGTTATATTTTATTAACATTAGCTATTATTATAATGAGAAAGTCAAATTAATTGAAGAGCTTATTATTTTTTTCCCTTATAAGGAACTTCAGCTTCCGTCGAGTCTTACTCTGTAGTTTCTATTTATAAGAAGTCGATATGAATACAGTATGATTGCATCAAATTTTGGTCAGAGTTAAATGGATGTTTTGGGCAATTACATATTTATTGGTTTTTCATTTCATGACGAAGACAGGAAGGTTTTTAGCTATAGTGATGCACATTAGGTGTGTAATTGATGCTTTTACCATTATTGTGCCGCCACAGGAAATGATGGGGAATTAAGCTTGTTGCATAAGCCTGTGGCAGCATAAATCATCAGAAAATGCATACAAATTATGATTATGTAATGTAATGGTATACAGATGAGGACAAAAGTTTACAGAATCTACAAAATGTTAATTATTTTAGCAAAATAAGAGCGTTCTTCTAAAAAAATCCTTCTTTTTTTTCTAGCATTTTTGTGCATTTGAATCCTTTCCAACAATGACTGTATGATTTTGAGATCCATCTTTTCACACTGAGGACAACTGAGGGACTCATATGCAACTATTACAGAAGGTTCAAACACTCACTGATGCTTTAGAAAGAAAAAACATCCATTGAAATATTTTGAACAGAATGGAGATGTGGTAATCTTTCTTATTTTGCATAAATTTAATTTAGTACTGCCCTTCGGAAGCTACAGAAGATACTTGCATGTTTCCCGGAAGATAACATAAGTTTAAATTTACCATGATCAGTGAGCGTTTGAACCTTCTGTAATAGTTGCATATGAGTCCCTCAGTTGTCCTCAGTGTCAAAAGATGGATCTCAAAATGAAACAGTTATTGCTGAAAAGGGTTTAAATGCACAAAAATGCCTAAAAACCAAAGAATTTGTGGGACCTGAAGGTTTTATCTGGACTCATGAAAAACTATCACTAAACTAAAAAACACAGCTGTGGATCATTCAGGAAACAATGCAGTATTAAGAATCATAGGGGATGTACTTTTTATAAATTCAGTTATTCTCTTGTGGACTATATGTGAACATCTTTTATGTGAAATATCTTATTCAGGTCAGTACTAAATAAACAATAACATGCATTTTGTATGATCCCAATTATTTTGCTAAAATAATTAACATTTTGCAAATTCTGCAAGGTGTATGTAAACGAAACGGGAAATAATAAAATATAAATTTTTATTACAAAAACTAATTCAAAATATTGAATGATGGCTTCTCGTTCTCACCTGTCTGTCTCAGGCTGGCGGCGGCGGCGGCGGAAGGCGCAGAATCTCGCTTCATGGAAGAGCCAGAGGAGGAGAGCAGTGAGGAAGAGGAGGAGGAGTTGAGTCCGGAGGATCAAGGTGAGACACGTGTCTCTGTCTCTCATGGCCCCAGATTCACCTCTGTTTCCTCTCACACTGATTACACATTTGCACAGCTCACCGCACCGTCAGCCGGCGGCTCAAACACACACTGCTCCGCAACTCGTTCTCTCTCTCTTTTGTCTGTTTTTCTCAATTCTTTTTAATGCACAGTCTTATGTAGTGTTACATGCAGGGTTTGTCTAGTAAAGGTTTATAAGCATATACAGTCGTGGCCAAAAGTTTTGAGAATGACACAAATATTAGTTTTCACAAAGTTTGCTGCTCAACTGCTTTTAGATCTTTGTTTCAGTTGTTTCTGTGATGTACTGAAATATAATTACAAGCACTTCATACGTTTCAAAGGCTTTTATTGACAATTACATGACATTTATGCAAAGAGTCAGTATTTGCAGTGTTGGCCCTTCTTGTTCAGGACCTCTGCAATTCGACTGGGCATGCTCTCAATCAACTTCTGGGCCAAATCCTGACTGATAGCAACCCATTCTTTCATAATCACTTCTTGGAGTTTGTCAGAATTAGTGGGTTTTTGTTTGTCCACCCGCCTCTTGAGGATTGACCACAAGTTCTCAATGGGATTAAGATCTGGGGAGTTTCCAGGCCATGGACCCAAAATTTCAACGTTTTGGTCCCCGAGCCACTTAGTGCCTTATGGCACGGTGCTCCATCGTGCTGGAAAATGCATTGTTCTTCTCCAAACTGTTGTTGGATTGTTGGAAGAAGTTGCTGTTGGAGGGTGTTTTGGTACCATTCTTTATTCATGGCTGTGTTTTTGGGCAAAATTGTGAGTGAGCCCACTCCCTTGGATGAGAAGCAACCCCACACATGAATGGTCTCAGGATGCTTTACTGTTGGCATGACACAGGACTGATGGTAGCGCTCACCTTTTCTTCTCCGGACAAGCCTTTTTCCAGATGCCCCAAACAATCGGAAAGAGGCTTCATCGGAGAATATGACTTTGCCCCAGTCCTCAGCAGTCCATTCGCCATACTTTTTGCAGAAGATCAATCTGTCCCTGATGGTTTTTTTTTTTTTGAGAGAAGTGGCTTCTTTGCTGCCCTTCTTGACACCAGGCCATCTTCCAAAAGTCTTGGCCTCACTGTGTGTTCAGATGCGCTCACACCTGCCTGCTGCCATTCCTGAGCAAGCTCTGCACTGGTGCCACTCCGATCCCGCAGCTCAATCCTCTTTAGGAGACCATCCTGGCGCTTGCTGGACTCTCTTGGACGCCCTGAAGCCTTCTTAACAATGCAGTGGAAAGTTTTTTTCGGGATTAAGTTAATTTTCATGGCAAAGAAGGGCTATGCAATTCATCTGATCACTCTATATAACATTCTGGAGTATATGCAAATTGCTATTATAAAAACTTAAGCAGCAACTTTTCCAATTTCCAATATTTATGTAATTCTCAAAACTTTTGTCCACGACTGTATATTAATACAAGTGAAACTGGTACCAATAGTTTTGATACCACAGTGGAAATCAGGGCTGTACGATTAATCGAAGGCGATTGTCATGCGCATTTTGTCAGTAAAACCGTTTGTGTAATCGGTAGTAAATCTCCAGCACATGCTTTCAGATGGAGCAGTATTTACTACACAGAGCCGTACTGCCCTCCAAAGGCAAAGTGCAGTAACTACGCCAACACTGAAACTGAGAAAAATGCCTTTAAAGGAACACTCCACTTATTTTGGAAATAGGCTCATTCTCCAACTCCCCCCGAGTTAAGTTGATTTTTACCGTTTTGAAATCCATTCAGCCGTTCTCCTGTTCTGGCGATATCACTTTTAGCATAGCTTAGCATAGATCATTGAATCCTATTAGATCAATAGCATCACGTTCAAAAATGACCAACGTGTTTCGATATTTGTCCTATTTAAAACTTGACTCTTCTGCAGTTATATCGTGTACTAATACCAGCGAGAAAATGTAAAGATGCGATTTTCTAGGCGGATAAGATTAGGAACTACACTCCCATTCCGGCGTAATAGTCAAGGAAGTTTGCTGCCGTAATATGGATGCAGCAGGCGTAGTAATATCACGCAGCGCCTGAAATTAGTTCCCAGCTGGATTAGCATTTGCACATGTGCTGCGTGATATTACTCCGCCTGCTTGGGTCATGTTACGGCAGCAAACTTCCTTGACTATTACGCCGGAATGGGAGTGTAGTTCCTAATCTTATCGGCCTAGAAAATCACATCTTTACATTTTCTCGCCGGTATTAGTACACGATATAACTGCAGAAGACTCAAGTTTTTAATAGGACAAATATGGAAACTCGTTGGTCATTTTTGAATGCGATTCTATTGGTCTAATAGGATTCAATGATCTATGCTAAGCTATGCTAAAAGTGATATCGCCAGAACAGGCTGAATGGATTTCAAAATGGAAGTTGGAGAATGAGCCTATTTCCAAAAAAAAGTGGAGTGTTCCTTTAAAGTTTTTACGCCAGCTAGTCAAACATGTTGACACTCTCGTTTCTCTGAAATGGGACATAATTGAACCAGGAGACTTTGCCACAAGACAAAACAGTTGTCACAAAGTCCTTTTAAAGCCTTAACTCAATTTTGACCAAATGTGTAGTTACTGCGCTTTGCCTTTGGAGGGCAGCGTAGGTCACTGACAAGCTACTCTATATCGCTTTCATTATTGCAGACGATTTAATCACGCAATATGGAAATAGAAAGAAAACGTTTCACAATAATGACAGCTGTTTGCATAGCTTCTCAGTGTACTACGGTTTTGTGTAGTAAATGCTGCTACTTCTGAAAGCACGTGAAAATACCACATTTAATAACATGTTTTTACTCCAAACTCACTTCATAACGTTAGTCGAGTGTTTGAAGTAGATCCTTCTGTGAGAGGATGTGGCTTCTCTTACACAGAATATTGCATATTTTTTATAGTATTCTAAGCTGTGATACAGGCATTGCATTATAAATATACTTTATTATGATAAATAAGATAATAAGAAGAACTTCTGCCTAATTATCGTGCAGCCCTAGTGGAAATGAATTTTATTGAATGCTCTCATTTATTTGGAACATTAAATATTGGACATACAGTGCCTTGCAAAAGTGTTCATACCCCCTCATTTTTTTCACGTTTTGTTGCAGCATTATGTTAAACTGCTTTAAATTACTTTTTTTTCCACATCAATCTACGTCTCATACACCATAATGACAAAGCACAAAACAGGTTTGTAACAACTTTGCAAATTTATTAAAAATAAAAAACTGAAAAGATCGCGTTGCATAAGTATTCATACCCTTTTCTGGGACACTCGAAATTTAGCCTTCATATTGCTTCTAGATGTTACTACACTTCGAGTGGAGTTAAACTGTGGCAGATTCATTTGAATGAGTCTGATTTAGAAAGGCACACACCTCTCAGAAAAGGTCTAACAGCTGAAAATGCATATCAGAGCAAAAACCAAGATAACTGCCTGTAGAGCTCAGTGACAGACTTGCGTTAAGGCAATGATCTAGGGAAGAAATCTGCTGCATTGAAGGTTGACAGAAGCATTCTCCATAATGGAAGACTACTGGAACAACTAGGACTCGAGAAAATGTCTGCCAGCCCCCATCCAAGCTGACAGAGCTTGAGAGGTGAAAAGGTGAGGCAAAGAATGGCAGATAATTGCCAAATGCAGATGAGCAAAGCTTGTCACATCAGACCCAAAAAGACTCGAGGCTGTAAAGGTGCTTCAACTATGTACTGCGTTAAGGGTATGAATACTTATGCAATGTACTTATTTCAGTGTTTTATGTTTAATACATTTGTAAAATTTGCACATCTGGTTTTTGCTTTGTCATTATTATGGTGTACGGAGTGTAAACTGATGTGGGGAAAAACTAATTTACAGCAGTTTAACATAATGCGGCAACAAAACAAAAAGGGGTATGAATACTTTTGCAAGGCACTGTATATAATCAGATATGTACAATTTATAACAAATATATGAGTAAAACAATAACAAGTACAGCTTGCCATGAGTTTCTCAGTGAAGAGAACTTTGCATCCTGTTTCTCAAGCAGTTATTGAGGTAAACGTTGGCCAATATCAGAACAAATATCACTGTCAACGCACAAAACACACACACAAAAAAAAATCAAATTATTGTTTTAATTACAGATGTGGCAGCTCTAATTATTTATTTCCTAAAACTAAAGATTTGAATCTCTTTGTTTATCCAGTGTTCACTGCTAGAGAAAAAAACAGAAACAAGTGACTCAGTGAAATTTTGATATCGGTGTTGTAAGCATATATGCTAATGTGAAAAATAAAACTGCGCATGCAGCATTCAGTTTGATGTACACCACTTTGATGTGTTACCACTTTCCACCAGCTTTTTGTTAACCTAGAACAAAGATTTGTCTTCATCTTTTTGCGTTTCCCTTAATGGACGGTGAATCAGTGGGTTCTGGGGTTTAGAGCTGTATGTTTTGTCTTTCCTCAGCCAGAAAGCAGCAGTTCCAGATGATGAGGAAGATGCATTATAATGAAGGCATGAACATTAAGCTAGCCCGACAACTCATCGCCAGTGAGCTGGCAGAGGATGAAGATGAGGATGAAGAGATGAAGGATGACACAGAGACCGAGGACATCACCGTCGACCCCCCACAAGATGGTAAATGAACTTAGCAGTGTAATGAAAAACACTATTGACCTGCGTTGACCTACTGTACATGTAGTTTGAACAGTTGCTTAAAATGGAAAGTCCCAACAAGAGTAATTGTGGTGTTGAAAATCTGCACATAAACTGAAACGTTCACATGCTCTGAGTGAACTATGATGCTTCGATTGCCTTTTGTGTGTGAAGATTTTGTTTTGCTTTGTTGGAGGAAGAGTCTTCAAGCATGGTCTGTTGACCACTAGAGGTCCCTTGAGATGCTGGAAGGGTTTCCAGATGCTCTCCCAAGATCAGTTTAGGACAAAACACTTCAGAATAGAGCAGAGACTTTGCTTGTTAGTGCAGATGGATAAGTCAAGCATGACTACTGCTATTGCTTTTTTGGGGGGTTAGTGATAAACTCTTAACCCAACATATTAACCCTGGAAACTCTTTATTAACCCTTATATTGGCATAAAATAATATTTTTTTTCAATCAAGCTGTCTATTGAACCTTGTTGTGAAAATATGTTCCAAAATTGCATTTTTCTTCATGTATCATCTTTAGTGAATATTAGGCTGTTGTGACCAATTAATTTATCACTAAAATGTATTTTTCAGTGCGTTTATAGTCTTTGAATAATTTAAGTAAATTTAATAATAGAGATTTATTTATGTGACTTCTTCATGTGATCCGTATGGAAGCCTGTTTCCACCACTGAATAAAAGATGAAAAGAGTAATTGTGACTTTTTCACAATTCTGACATTTTTCTTGCAATTGCAAATTTACATCATGCAATTCTGACTTCAGATTTGTGATATAAATTTGCAATTGTGCCTTTTTTTCCACATAAATGCTTTATATAATACGTTGTATGTTTATATCTTGTAATTCTCACTTTAAAACACACATTTGCAAGTTGTTAAGTCAGAACTGTAAAATATAAACTCGCAATTCTGTGAACATACAAGTTGCATTTCCCCCCCTCATAACTGGACTTTATAACTCACAATTGCGAGTTTAGAATTGTGAGGAAAAAGTCAGAATTGCGAGATATAAGCTCGGAATTATGAAAAACAAAAAAGTCAGAATTGAAAGATAAACATGGAAATACGAGAACAAGTCAGAATTGTAAGAAACTTGGAATTTCAAGAAAAAAAGAGTTGTGAGATACAAACTCACATTTGCAAGAAAAAAAAACGGAATTGCGAGAAAGTCAAAATTGTAAGATACAAAATTGCATTTGCAAGAAACTTGGAATTGCAAGAAAGTCAGAATTGAGAGCTATAAACTCGGAATTTCAAGGAAAAAGTCACAATTTAAAGATACAACTTGCATTTGCAAGGAAAAAACTGAATTGCGAGAGTGAGAAATTAAGAAAGGAGAGATATAAACTCGGAGTTGTGAGGAAAAAAGTCAGAATTGTGAGATATAAACTCACATTTTCAAGAAAAAAACTCAGAACTGCGAGAGTCAGAATTGTGAGATAAACTCAGAATTGTGACAAATTCAGAATTGTGAGATACAAACTTGGATTTGCAAGAAAAAAAACTCGGAATTGCGAGAGTCATAATTAAGAACTGTAAACTCAGAATTTCAAGGAAAAAGTCAGAATTTAAAGATACAAACTTGTTTTTTCAAGGAAAAAGCTGAATTGCGAGAGTGAGAATAAAATGTGAGGAAAAAAGTCAGAATTGTGAGATACAAACTCGCATTTTCAAGAAAAAAACTCAGAACTGCGAGAGTCAGAATTGTGAGATAAACTCAGAATTGTGACAAAAAAATTAGAGTTGTGAGATACAAACTTGGATTTGCAAGAAGAAAAAACTCGGAATTGTGAGAGTCATAATTCAGAACTATAAACTCAGAATTGCGAGAAAGTCAGAATTGTGACACATTCAGAGTTGTGAGATACAAACTTGGATTTGCAAGAAGAAAAAACTCGGAATTGCGAGAGTCATAATTGAGAGCTATAAACTCGGAATTTCAAGAAAAAAGTCAGAATTGTGAGATACAAACTTGCATTTGCAAGGAAAAAACTGAATTGCGAGAAAGTCAGAATTGTGAGATAAACTCAGAATTGTGACAAAAAATTTAGAGTTGTGAGATACAAACTTGGATTTGCAAGAAGAAAAACTCAGAATTGCGAGAGTCATAATTAAGAACTGTAAACTCAGAATTTCAAGGAAAAAGTCAGAATTTAAAGATACAAACTTGTTTTTTCAAGGAAAAAGCTGAATTGCGAGAGTGAGAATAAAATGTGAGGAAAAAAGTCAGAATTGTGAGATACAAACTCGCATTTTCAAGAAAAAAACTCAGAACTGCGAGAGTCAGAATTGTGAGATAAACTCAGAATTGTGACAAAAAAATTAGAGTTGTGAGATACAAACTTGGATTTGCAAGAAGAAAAAACTCGGAATTGCGAGAGTCATAATTCAGAACTATAAACTCAGAATTGCGAGAAAGTCAGAATTGTGACACATTCAGAGTTGTGAGATACAAACTTGGATTTGCAAGAAGAAAAAACTCGGAATTGCGAGAGTCATAATTGAGAGCTATAAACTCGGAATTTCAAGAAAAAAGTCAGAATTGTGAGATACAAACTTGCATTTGCAAGGAAAAAACTGAATTGCGAGAAAGTCAGAATTGTGAGATAAACTCAGAATTGTGACAAAAAATTTAGAGTTGTGAGATACAAACTTGGATTTTCAAGGAAAAAGCTGAATTGCGAGAGTGAGAATAAAGAGCTATAAACTCAGAATTTCTAGGAAAAAGTCAGAATTTAAGATACTTGCATTTTCAAGAAAAAACTCAGAATTGCGAGAGAGTCAGAATTGTGAGATACAAACTTGGATTTGCAAGAAAAAAAACTTGGATTTGCGAGAGTCATAATTGAGAGCTATAAACTCAGAATTTCAAGGAAAAAGTCAGAATTTAAAGATACAAACTTGCATTTGCAAGGAAACAACTGAATTGCGAGAAAGTCAGAATTGTGAGATAAACTCAGAATTGTGACAAAAAAATTAGAGTTGTGAGATACAAACTTGGATTTGCAAGAAGAAAAACTCAGAATTGCGAGAGTCATAATTAAGAACTGTAAACTCAGAATTTCAAGGAAAAAGTCAGAATTTAAAGATACAAACTTGTTTTTTCAAGGAAAAAGCTGAATTGCGAGAGTGAGAATAAAATGTGAGGAAAAAAGTCAGAATTGTGAGATACAAACTCGCATTTTCAAGAAAAAAACTCAGAACTGCGAGAGTCAGAATTGTGAGATAAACTCAGAATTGTGACAAAAAAATTAGAGTTGTGAGATACAAACTTGGATTTGCAAGAAGAAAAAACTCGGAATTGCGAGAGTCATAATTCAGAACTATAAACTCAGAATTGCGAGAAAGTCAGAATTGTGACACATTCAGAGTTGTGAGATACAAACTTGGATTTGCAAGAAGAAAAAACTCGGAATTGCGAGAGTCATAATTGAGAGCTATAAACTCGGAATTTCAAGAAAAAAGTCAGAATTGTGAGATACAAACTTGCATTTGCAAGGAAAAAACTGAATTGCGAGAAAGTCAGAATTGTGAGATAAACTCAGAATTGTGACAAAAAATTTAGAGTTGTGAGATACAAACTTGGATTTTCAAGGAAAAAGCTGAATTGCGAGAGTGAGAATAAAGAGCTATAAACTCAGAATTTCTAGGAAAAAGTCAGAATTTAAGATACTTGCATTTTCAAGAAAAAACTCAGAATTGCGAGAGAGTCAGAATTGTGAGATACAAACTTGGATTTGCAAGAAAAAAAACTTGGATTTGCGAGAGTCATAATTGAGAGCTATAAACTCAGAATTTCAAGGAAAAAGTCAGAATTTAAAGATACAAACTTGCATTTGCAAGGAAACAACTGAATTGCGAGAAAGTCAGAATTGTAAGATAAACTTGGAATTGAGAGGAGAAAAGTCAGATTTGTGAGATACAATCTCGCATTTGCAAGAAAAAAAATATTGGAATTGTCAGATTTGTGAGAAACTCGGAACTGTGAGAAAAAAAGAATTGAGAGAGATACAAACTTGCATTTGCGAGAAAAATGTCAGAATTAAAAAATAAACTCGGAATTGCGAGAAAGTCAGAATTATGAGATACAAACGCGCATTTTGCGAGAAAAAAACCTTTGCGTTAAAGTCAGAAGTTTATATCTCGCAATTCTGACTTTATAACTCAAAGTCGGAATTGTGAGTTTGTATTGGGCAAAGTCACAATTGTTGTTGTTTTATAAATGGTGGAAACAGGCTTCCTTAGATATGTTTTCCCCTGCTTTTTCTGTAGAAATAAAAAAGAAATGCATTTAAAATAATTAAAAAACAAACAATAAATCTAAATATATTTGATATAATAAAATAAACTGTAGCTTCTCCATCTATTACAGATGGATTCCTTGTCCCGTGAACGTCTGGAAGGCGCAGCTTCGTCACCGGTTCAGCTCCAGGATTCCCCTCCACCCCGTGTTTTCCTTCAACACCGCAATGCCACGCATATCATCATCCAGCTCCCTTATTTGCCAAACGTTTATTGTCATCACACTAAGAAACGAGACTGTTATCAAAGCGTTCCAGGCCTGGACTCCACCCTCTTCCTGTGGCGAGAGCGTGGGAGGCCGCTGAGAAAGTGTGCTTGTGTCCTACACCCCGTCACGACTCATCGACGTCCACAATGAACCGTACGCTTTCTCTGGTTTCCCAACTCGGCCGTTATCGACGTTTAATAATCTGAACAGGCAGGTGGTTTAGCATGCACTGGTTAAAGGGGGACTGATGTGGTCTTGGGCTTCCACACACACCGAGCTCTACTGTATGCATGGCTTCTGAAAACCATGTTTAATTACATTGGCACTAATAGTATCTGCCCTGTCTATGATTAACAGGTGAGTATTACTGAACTAGATAGAAAACTACTGATCAGTAGACTGAACCCTTTGGTTGTCTCTGTTGCTTTTCCGAAACTGCAAAAGCTTTATTAGATGCTGAACAGTTCTGACGGTTTTCGACTTGGCATCCTTATCGAGCTTTGTTTGTTTTGATTGCCTTTTTTTTTTCCAAATGCCATTATATGATTTCTGAAGAATATAGTTATCCTGCAGTACTAAATAAAAGATAAAATAATTTTGATATATTGACCAAGCAATTTGACCTCTAAAATTGCAATTGTTGTTTTGGTGTATTTATCAAATTATAGTCATGAATACTCACACAATATATATGTAGGTTGTAAAAAAAAAAATAAAAAGCTAAATGGGTGAATGATGCAAAATCTGGCAAGAACTTGTCTAGGTCATATTTGGCTTCTAAATATATATAATATATATATATAAACTTTATTTCAGGACTTTGTAACTCACAGTTGTGAGTTTGTATCTCAAAATTCAGATAAAGTTAGAATTGACAAATATAAACTTGGAATTGCAAGAAAAAAGTCAGAATTGTAAGATGCAACTTGCAGTTGCGAGAAAAACAGTCAGAACTTTATTTCAGGAATTTATAACTCACAGTTGCGAGTTTATATCTCACAATTCTAATAAAAGAAAAGTTAGAATTGCGAGAAAAAGGTTAGAATTGAGAGATATACTCGGAATGTCAGAATTGTAAGATACAAACTTGCATTTCCAAGAAAAAAATAAATTCCGAAAAAAGGGCAAATTGTATGATATGAACTTGCAGTTGCGAGAAAAAAAAAGTCTGAACTTTATTTCAGGAGTTTAAAACAAAAGTTAGAATTGTAAGAAAAAAGTAAGAATTAAGAGATATAAACTCGGAATTGCAAGGAAGTCAGAATAAAAAATATAAATTGTAAGAAAAAGGTCAGAATTGTAAGATGCAAATTTGCACTTGCAAGAAAAAAAGTCAAAATTGTAAGATATAAACTTGGATTTGCATGAAGGTCAGAATTAAAAATATATAAACTTGGAATTGTACGAAAAAAGTCAGAAGTGTAAGATGCAAACTAGCACTTGCAAGACAGAAACTCAATTTCGAGAAAGTCAGAATTGGGAGATACAAACTGAATTGCAAGACAAAAGTTGGAATTGTGAGATACAGACTTCAGTTTGCGAGAAAACTCAGAATTGCAAGAAAGTCAGAATTGAAAAATAAACTTAGAATTGTGAGAAAAAAGTCAGAATTGTAAGATGCAAACTTGCATTTGCAAGAAAAAACTCGGAATTGCGAGAAAGTCAGAATTGAAAAATCTTAACTTTTATTGTAAGAAAAAAAGTCATAATTGTAAGATGCAAACTTGCGCTTGCAAGAAAAAAAACCTCGGAAATTGCGAGAAAGTCAGAATTGAGAGATAAATTGAATTGCAAGACAAAAGTCGGAATTGTGAGATACAGACTTTAATTCGCAAGATAACTCGGAATTGTGAGAAAGTCAGAATTGAAAAAATATAAATTTGGAATTGTACGAAAAAAGTCAGAATTGTAAGATACAAACTTGCATTTGTGAGAAAAAAAAATTTGCAAGAAAGAAACTCAAAATTTTGAGAAAGTCAGAATTGGGAGATACAAACTGAATTGCATGACAAAAGTCGGAATTGTGAGATACAGACTTTAATTTGCGAGAAAGTCAAAATTGAAAAATAAACTTGGAATTGCAAGAAAAAAGCCAGAATTGTAAGATACAAACTAGCATTTGCAAGAAAAAAAACTCGGAAATTGCAAGAAAGTCAGAATTGAAAAAAAATGTAAAATTGGAATAGTAAGAAAAAAGAATTGTACGATGCAAGACGTTGTGAGATACAGACTTGCATTTGCCAAAAAGTCAGAATTGAGAGATATAAATTTGCATTTGCAAAAAAACAAAAAGGATTATTTTAATTAAACTTTTTTTATTAAATAAAAATAATCAGGCTTGTTACAGTAATGCAAAAAGGGGAGAGAAAGTCTAAATATATCCTGCAATGTAAAAAAGACTCATTAAAATGCAAAAATATTAATTCTGACTTACTACAAAAAAAAAAAAAAAGGAAATTAGATATTTAAAAACATTATTTCATTAATCTAAAAAATTAAGTACATTCAATTAAGTGCTTGCCAGGTTTTGTGAAATTCACCCAAATGTCCACACAGCATTGCTGTTTTGGCTCCTGTCTATATTCTCCACACAAAAAGTACAATCATTAGTTTGAGATGTGTGTTTTTGAGATGTGTTTTCAGTTTCACACGGCCGGCCCTCGACTGAATGATGTCAGGAAATGTTGAGACAGAAACAGTGCTGCACACATTGAACATTAAAGCACTTATTTCTTAATTGGTTACCTATTTTTAATGAGAAAGATGAAAGGTCTGGTATGGTCCTGCGGTATCCCGTCAGTCATTGACATGGATCGCACACATATTCGACTCATGTCAAATATAGTTTAAATCCTACATTTATACGTTCTCAAACACAAGTGCTTTGATTTTATCGTTATGTTGAACTGATTTTTTTCATGGGTTTTGAGTATTTTGACCATTTCTGTCCATTTTATTCCTCCCCAAGTTTTTTTTTTTTGGGTTCTTTTCCTGAATAGATGTGCATGTTCTTCAAACGAAAATGTGCATATTTGTCAGTCATTAAAATGTTGGTATGAACTTGTTCTTTGAATTTGCTTTTTTTTTTTTTTTAATTTGCTTTGAATGCATATTACTAATCAAAAATGAAGTTTTGGTATATTTACGGTAGGAAATTTACAAAATATCTTCATGGAACACGATCTTAATATCCTAACGATTTTTAGCATACAAAAAAATCGATATGACCAATATGTATGTTTGGCTATTGCTACAAAATATACCTGTGCTACTTATGACTGGTTTTGTGATTCAAGGTCACATACAGCTATTACCTTTATAGTTAACGCTATTTCTTGTGGTAAGTGGTCTTTACATTGGCAGAGCTTTAAAGTTTAAACAATCCAGTAATTAGAGTAGCTTTGGCAGAAAACAGTGTTTTTGAGAAGGTAGATTTTAATACTATCAGTCAATGTACAGCAACATCTCTGAAGAATGAAGAGTTTCGTCTGAAGCACATGATTTGCCTCAAGCAAAGTCAGAAATCAACCACTAGATGGAAGCATTTCACAAAAATAAAATATCATACATACATGCAACGAACCCAAACTTGATCCATAAAGTAAAGTTCATTGGAAAGAACTTTCTAAGCTTTAAAAATGCACGTGATAGTACAAAAATAGATATTTGCGTGGTCGATGTAACCTTACATGAATGCTTATAAAGAGCAAAACTGCTCCAGTTTCATTGTGGAATAAAAGTGGGAGTGAACCTTTTCTTCAAACGTGGATTTTGGAGATCCTTGATAGTTTCCCGAAACCAAATCCACGATATTTGCTTAAACTTCCCAAGCACATATTTATGATATCGAGCTAATCTGACGCAATCTTTGATGCAGCACCGAAATTGTGTAATTTGTGGTGTAGGGTGTCAAAAAGGACTTTGGAAGGAGGGGAAGTGAAGACTGGACTCATTGGCCTGTTTCTGGCCGTGTCTCAAATCACAAGGACGGCAAATGTCACCGTTTCTACGAGACACGAAGTTGGTTTTCCTCCAGAGGGCGTTTGGCGGCTCAAACGAGGGATTGAGCCATTGAGTCCTATTCAACATTACAAGACAGATTTGGTCCTAACGAAGACGTTTGTACACTAAAACGTATAATCATTTAAATGCGCGACAGTCAATGAATGATATTTAAAACTGAGATGCGTTCACAATCTCTAAAGCAAAATCTGACGCAAAAATCTCAAACGAATGTGATTGGTCTATCTTAGCCAGCGGTGAGAAAAGTAACATGTGCCATGTGTCTGTAGAACGTCTATTTAAATACACTTGCATTGAATTCAACTATTCAACTAAATAAAACCTGGATAATGATAATAAAATGATTCTTATTAGGTAAAAATAAAGATGCTGTAAAAAAATTCTATCATATTTTGGAACCGTTCCTAAAGGATGCCATTACCCTGGTGAAAAAACAAACAAACAAAAAAACAGCTAAACCAGCCTAGGCTGGTTTTAGTTTTTTTTTTTTTTTTCAGCAGCGTAGGAATGGTCTTATAGGATTTTCTTATAGGACAAGACATAAATATCAAAAACATAGGCTGGTCTTAGTTGGTTTAAGCTGTAAGTAGCTGGTTTAAGCTTTAAGTCGCTGGTTTTAGCTGGTCTCCCAGGCTGGTTAGGCTGGTTTTAGCTGGTGGTTTCCCAGCATGACCAGCTAAGACCAGCCTGACCAAACCCCTCTAAAACCAGCTTGGCGACCAGATATGACCAGCTAAAGGATTCCATTACCATGGTGAAAAAAACAGCTAAAATAGCCTAGGTTGGTTGGCGGGTTTTAGCTGGTCAGCAGGCTGGTTTTAGAGGGGTTTTGACAAGACATAAATATCCTGTAGGATCATTTCTACAGGTTTTAATGGGATCCTGTTTTATTTTTCCTGCTGAAAAAAAAAAAAAACAGCTAAAACCAACATAGGCTGGTCTTAGCTGGTTTAAGTTGGAAGTAGCTGGTTTTAGCTGGTCTCCCAGACTGGTAAGGCTGACCAGCTAAGACCAGCCTGACCATCCTGGCCCCTCTAAAACCAGCTTGGCGACCAGCTATGACCAGCTAAGGGATTCCATTACCCTGGTGAAAATACAAGCGAAAACCAGCCTAGGTTGGTTGGCTGGTTTTAGCTGGTCAGCAGGCTGGTTTTAGAGGGATTTTGGCAACATTCTCAGCCTGGCTGGTTTAAGATGGAAGGAGCTGGTTTTAGCTGGTCTCCCAGGCTTTTCAGGCTGGATTTAGCTGATGGTTTCCCAGCCTGACCAGCTAAAACCAGCCTGAAAAGCCTGGCCAGGCTGGGAAAGTGGCCAAAACCCCTCTAAAACCAGCTTGGCGACCAGCTATGACCAGCTAAAGGATTCCATTACCCTGGTGAAAATACAAGCGAAAACCAGCCTAGGTTGGTTGGCTGGTTTTAGCTGGTCAGCAGGCTGGTTTTAGAGGGGTTTTGGCAACATTCCCAGCCTGGCTGGTTTAAGATGGAAGGAGCTGGTTTTAGCTGGTCTCCCAGGCTTTTCAGGCTGGTTTTAGCTGATGGTTTCCCAGCCTGACCAGCTAAAACCAGCCTGAAAAGCCTGGTTGACCAGCCTATGCTGGTTTTAGCTGTTTTTCACCAGGGTTTAAAGCACATTTTAAGAATTTTAAAGGAATCCTAAGACTATTTCTATCGAATTCCTATAGGAACATTTCCAATATGATAGAAATTCCTCCAAAATTCTTATTGGAATCCTTTAGGATTTTTTGACAAGGGCCGCCTTGCAAAAAACACGTCAGCCAATCCGATACCAGTAAACGTTGATTGACAGCCGAAATTTACCAGTTGACCCCGCCCATTAGATAACGAACGGTTGCATGCGAGTTTTCATTCTACTAAACTATTTCATTTCTTTCCTTCAGGACGAAACTCATGGCCAAAACTGCTGTCTAGATAGACAACACACTACGTTTTGAGACACAGCCCACAGTGCTCCTCTCATCAGATCAGTCTAACAGTTACTCGTTAATGCTGGAGGAACTACACCTTATAAAACAATCATTTCCACAGCTTCATGTCCGACTGACACCAGCAGATCACACTTCAGCGCTCATATGTGGAGTTTATCCGGGATCCTGGAGTGATTTGACCAGAAAGTTTGAGCTGTTTGTGTGTTTTTACAGGAGCTAATGCTAGCCTGTTAGCTCTTAATCTGTGTTCATAAACCTGGTCAAGTCAACATGAAGATTACTGTGGATTTCGAGGAATGTCTCAAGGATTCTCCCAGATTCAGGTGGGAAAGACGTTTCAACTTCGAGATGGTTTTTGGAGTTAAAAGTGCTGTGCATTTTAGATTTAAATGATAAAATATAACACAACGTATTAATTTAGATGCTCATTTGGTGTTATTTTAATCATACATTGCATTGTTTTAATGGTTCGGGTTGGTCTTTATCTAATCTATTATGATTTTTTATTATTTATATGAATGACAACCTTTGCAAAAAGTACTTGATGATATTAGATTGCAATGCAAATCATCCTCATCATAGCTTGATGTTTACATATTTTCATAATGCGATTATTTTATATAAAATACCTACTATATGAGTTTATAAGTGCATGTACACTTGATTTATCGACACATATGTAGTTTTGTGAGTTTTTTTTTTAATTTCTCTTGCATCTGAGTAGAAAAGTGGACTGCTGACTGAAATATTGACACAAAGTTTAATAACTTTCCAGGATTGAGCCCTTGAGTAAGACATTTTAAAGGGACAGTTCAGCCAAAACAAAAATAAAACTGATAAAAATTATTAATTCACTCTTAATTTGTTCCAGTCAAAGGTTTTTGCTTGTTTTCTGCTCACCAAAGTACAGCAAAAACAGTAAAAATATTTAAATATTTATGGAAATGTTTAAATATATCATTTAAAATAACTGCTTTCTATTTGAAAATATTTTAAAATGTAATTTATTCAAAGCTGGATTCTGAAATATTTTTACTTTTTAAAATAACTGTTTTCTATTTGAAAATATTTTAAAATGTAATTTATTCCTGTGATTTCAAAGCTGAATTTTGAAATATTTTTACTTTTTAAAATAACTGCTTTCTATTTGAAAATATTTAAAAATGTTATTTATTCCTGTGATTTCAAAGCTGAATTTTGAAATATTTTTACTTTTTAAAATAACTGCTTTCTATTTGAAAATATTTAAAAATGTTATTTATTCCTGTGATTTCAAAGCTGAATTTTGAAATAATTTTACTTTTTTTTTTTTTTTTTTTAAATAACTGCTTTCTATTTGGAAATATTTTAAAATGTAATTTATTCCTTTGATTTCAAAAATGAATTTTGAAATATTTTTACTTTTTAAAATAACTGTTTTCTATTTGAAAATATTTTAAAATGTTATTTATTCCTGTGATTTCAAAGCTGAATTTTGAAATATTTTTACTTTTTAAAATAACTGCTTTCTATTTGAAAATATTTAAAAATGTTATTTATTCCTGTGATTTCAAAGCTGAATTTTGAAATAATTTTACTTTTTTTTTTTTTTTTTTTAATAACTGCTTTCTATTTGGAAATATTTTAAAATGTAATTTATTCCTTTAATTTTAAAGCTGAATTTTGAAATATGTTTACTTTTTGAAATAACTGCTTTCTATTTGGAATTTTTAAAAAATGTAATTTATTCCTGTGGTTTCAAAAATGAATTTTGAAATATTTTTACTTTTTAAAATAACTGCTTTCTATTTGAAAATATTTTAAAATGTAATTTATTCCTGCGATTTCAAAGCTGAACTGTGAAATATTTTTACTTTTAAAAATAACTGCTTTCAATTTGAAAATATTTAAAAATGTTATTTATTCCTGTGATTTCAAAGCTGAATTTTGAAATAATTTTACTTTTTTTTTTTTTTTTTTTTTTTTTTTTTTAATAACTGCTTTCTATTTGGAAATATTTTAAAATGTAATTTATTCCTGCGATTTCAAAGCTGAACTTTGAAATATTTTTACTTTTAAAAATAACTGCTTTCAATTTGAAAATATTTAAAAATGTTATTTATTCCTGTGATTTCAAAGCTGAATTTTGAAATAATTTTACTTTTTTTTTTTTTTTTTTTTTTTTTTTTTAAATAACTGCTTTCTATTTGGAAATATTTTAAAATGTAATTTATTCCTTTAATTTTAAAGCTGAATTTTGAAATATGTTTACTTTTTGAAATAACTGCTTTCTATTTGAAAATATTTTAAAATGTAATTTATTCCTGCGATTTCAAAACTGAATTTTGAAATAATTTTACTTTTTTTTTTTTTTAAATAACTGCTTTCTATTTGGAAATATTTTAAAATGTAATTTATTCAAAGCTGAATTTTGAAATATTTGAACGTTTTAAAATAACTGCTTTTTATTTGGCAATATTTTAAAATGTAAATAAATGACATTTTACAATACAAAATTACAATAAAAATGTTTCAAAATTGTACTGTTTTTGCTGTACTTCAGACCAAATAAATGCAGGTTTGGTGAGCAGAAGATAATTCTTAAACAAACATTAAAAGTCTTACTGTTCAAAAACTTTTGAAAAGGATAAACTTGCATTAAGTGAACTTGTCTAAATGACTAATTACTACTTAGCAAGCGTCTTTACGTCTAGTGTAGCTCGAGTGAGTCTCTGTGGAAGTGCTGAAGAATTATTTATGCCTTCTGCCCCTTCATCTCCCACTCCTCTCTCATAACAACATCCTCTCAGAAATAAGGAGCAGATGTTCATGGAAAACATGGAAAAGGACGTTT
This sequence comes from Garra rufa, assembly GCF_049309525.1. Lineage (NCBI taxonomy): Eukaryota > Metazoa > Chordata > Actinopteri > Cypriniformes > Cyprinidae > Garra > Garra rufa. The sequence goes on along the minus strand of NC_133367.1, from coordinate 45,560,017 downwards.
TAATTTCCTCACTTTTGTTCAGTCAAAGAGACGCCTATGGGTTCAGCTGAGAGGATGTGAAACCGCTGGACGGTTGCACTGAATCACGCCTTTTCTTACGCAAAGTGAATAATAAGTTCATTAACCGCTGATGTTTACATCTTCAGAAGAAAATATGCTTGCTTGTGGAAAGTTTGTGTTTCCAAAGTTGCCAAAGTTATGAGTTATTTGAATTATTATAAGACTGACTGCACAATTGTATTGGTGAAAAAGTGAATATCTAACTGTTTTCTTCACCTATCTGTGATCCGAAGGTCATCTTTCAGCATAGAAGTCATTATTTTACAGGCTACAGTTCCTCCGCAGGCAGATTTTTCCACTGCTGCTCATTTTCATTTTTCCAGTTTCTGTGTTTAACTTGGCGTTGCGAGGGCGATAGATAAAAACGGCCCTCTTGACGTCTGTTTCCATTTATGTGCTGAGTGCCGGGTTTAAATTTGCTGTTTGCGATTTTATATCCGCTTTGATCAGAGAGGTGGTGTTTTGTTTTTAGCAAATGCACTTCACTTCAGCATTTCACTTCTCTGTTCAGCTTGGACTGAATGAACACATTGTGTAGTGCTTCTCTAAACCACTGAATTTATGAATGATTTTGCTAATATTTATTTTGAAGAAAGATAGACATGGATGGTGATGAAAGCCAAAATATTCAATGTCTTGGATGAATGTTTACTGAGTAATCCACTATTTTGTAGAGGGAGGTTAAAATGCCAAGATTTAGAGTCAAGTTACAGGGGGGTTAAAATGACTTTAGAAAGATGGCAGCACCATTATCTTATTTCTACACAGAGATTAGCAGTTATATTAGTAAGATCAGTTGACTTTAGCAATCTTTGTTGCATTGTGTGTCAATGGTGACCATTCGAAAATGGGGAAACGGCACTTTTTCAAATTTTTCTCCAACGTTTGCATGCCTGTAACTCAAGAAGTATTAAAGATATCTTAATGCCCTTTTAGATGTTGGGTCTTGACAAACTTTCCTTTTGTCATCTTTATTTTTAATGCTCTATGAGAGTCGATTCCAGGGATATTGGAACTTTAAAATGGCTCCAGGAGTAAATCATTAAAATGTACACTTTTTAAGTGGTCGAAAACCAAATGTGGGTCGGTTTAAAAAAAAAAAAAATACAATAGGGTCTTTCCATGTAAAATCAACCAAATTTCAAAAAGTTCCCTGGCACATATTTTCGATTTTGCTAATATTTTTTTAGATTAGTTAGTCAAATCTGTTGACTTCAGCAATCTTTGTTGCATTTTTGTGCCAATGGTGACCATTCAAAAATGGGAAACGGCACTTTTTTCCAAGTTTTTCTCCAAAGTTTGTGTGCCTGTAACTCAAGAAGTATTGATGGTATCTTAATGCCCTTTTAGACATTGGGTCTTAACAAGCTTTTCTTTTGGCATCTTTATTTTTAATGCTCTATGAGATTCGATTCCAGAGATATTGGAATGTAAATATGGCTCCAGAAGTAAATCGTTAAAATGTACACATTTTCAGTGGTCAAAAACCAAATGTGGGTCAGTTGAAAAAATACAATACTTCTTTTGTTTTAAAGAGGAATGTCTGAAGAACAAATAATGATAAAACTAGAGATGTATCTCGTTTCTTTCTGTCAAGGCAACTGCATTGAACATACCAGTCTTGGTGCTATAAATATTCTTTCTCCAAAGTTTGTGTGCCTAGAGCTCAAGAAGTATTAAAGATATCTTAATGCCCTTTTAGATATTGGGTCTTAACACGCTTTTCGTTTGGCGTCTTTATTTTTGATGCTCTGTGAGATTCGATTCCAGAGATATTGAAATGTAAATATGGCTCCAGAAGTAAATCGTTAAAATGTACACATTTTCAGTGGTCAAAAACCAAATGTGGGTCAGTTGAAAAAATACAATACTTCTTTTGTTTTAAAGAGGAATGTCTGAAGAACAAATAATGTTAAAAATAGAGATGTGTCTAGTTTCTTTCTGTCATTTCTTTTGGAATATTAATTTTCAAGGCCCTAGATCATTCACTCTTTGAGATATGGGGATCTCAATGAGGCTCCATGTCCAGATTGTTGAATATTATCCATTTTCAATGATTGCAAACCAAATGTTGGTCACTTTGTGTACAGCTGATACTTGCTTTATTTAAAGAAGAATGTCTGAAGAATAAATAATTGTCAAATTAGAATTGTATGTTGTTTCGCTCTATTAAAACAATTGCATTGAACATACCTGTTTTGCTTAAGTCTTTTTCCAAAATTTGTGTGCTTGTAACTCAAGCAGTATTAAATATGTTTTTAGATTCTGGTCATTACTGTTTAAAATGCAATTATGCAAATAATAAAAGTAATTAATTCAGGTAAGGCAAATCTTGGTTTACTGATGTGACTGCAATGTGTTTGTGAAAGCAACCACACTTCCCTATCTCCCAAATATCCCTGAAACTGATTCAAATATAGAATATTATGAATAGATAACAGAAAGCAAGGTAATGTACGTCAACTTGTCCATTTCAGTGCACTTTTAGCTCTCAGACAGCTATGTTTTATGCAATTGTTTTGATAGAAGGGAAACAAGATAGTTCTAATTTCAACATTATTTGAAGTTCAGACATTTTTCTTTCAATAAAATAAGTATCAGCTGAATACAAAGTGACCGACATTTGGTTTTCGACCACTGAAAATGGCTAACATTCAACAATTTGGTTATAGAGCCTCATTGAGGTGTCATATCTCAGGGACTGAATGATGTAGGGCCTTGAAAATTAAGATTCCTAAAGTGAAGTTTATTAACAACTAGAACTATTAACAACTATTTTTTTTTTTTTTTAACTGACCCACATTTGGTTTTCGACCACTGAAAATGTGTACATTTTAATGATTTACACCTGGAGCCATATTGAAGTTTCAATATCTCTGGAAACAAATCTTATAGGGCATTAAAAATAAAGATGCCAAAAGGAAAGTTTGTTAAGACCCAATATCTAAAAGGGCATTAAGATATCTTTAATACTTTTTGAGTTACAGGCACGCAAACTTCGGAGAAAAACTTGAAAAGTGCTGTTTCCCCATTTTTGAATGGTCACCATTGACACAAAATGCAACAAGGATTGCTAAAGTCAACGGATTTTACTAATATAACTACTAATCTCTGTGTAAAAATAAGATAATGATGCTGCCAACTTTCTAAAGTCATTTTTAACCCCCTGCAACTTGACTCTGAACCTAAGGAGAAAATTGGCATTTTGACCTCCCTCTACAAAATACTGGATTACTCAGTAAATATTCATCCATGACAGAAAGAAAGGAGATACATCTCCAGTTTTAACATTATTTGTTCTTCAGACATTTCTCTTTAAAACAAAAGAAGTATTGTATTTTTTAAACTAACCCACATTTGGTTTTCGACCACTGAAAATGTGTACATTTTAATGATTCACCCCTGGAGCCATATTGAAGTTCTAATATCTCTGGAACCGAATCTCATAGAGTGTTAGAAATAAAGATGGCAAAAGGACAGTTTGTTAAGACCCAATATCTAAAAGGGCATTAGGATATCTTTAATACTTCTTGAGTTACATACATGCAAAATTTGGAGAAAAACTTGGAAAAAAGTGCTTTTTCCCCATTTTTGAATGGTCACCATTGGCATGTAATGCAACAAGTATTGCTAAAGTCAATAGATCTTACTAATATAACTACCAATCTCTGTGTACAAATAAGATAATGATGCTGCCATCTATAATTCATTTTTAACCCCCTGTAACTTGGCTCTGAATTGGCATTTTGACCTCCCTCTACAAAATAGTGGATTACCCAGTAAATATTCATCCATGACATTTAATATTTTGGCTTTCATCGCTATACATATCTATCTTTCCTCAGAAAAAAGTATTAGCAAAATAAAAAAATGTGAAGTTTTTGAAATTTGGTTGATTTGGCACAGAATGACCCAGCAATGATTTGTGGTGTTTCTAGATGTTTTCATACGCATATTTTCACTTGATGGTGGATAATGTGGGCACAATACTAGGAGTCGCCCAATATGTGTTTTTCAGGGCTGATACCGATTATTACAGATCAAGTAGACCGATAACCGATATTTTGAACCGATATCTGGTGTAAAAATGAAAATGAATTTCAAAATTAGGAATAACAAGGGCTCTGACAAAATCTTTAAATGCTTTTAAATAATTTTGTCAGCAAATCGGTTTTGAAAATAACCGATATGATAACTATAAAAAACGTATTATCAGTGCCGATGATTAGCAAGGCTAATAATCGGTTGACCCCTACAAAATACTACGTATCTAGTGACCAGAGTATCATAAAGACTTCAGGGTGAACTGTTTTGATTTGAATCCGATATTATACCGATACTTAGATGCCTTTACGATATTTATTGCGATTTTTAAGAAATGCAATTCCACAAGTATTGATATTCGATATTATATTGATTCTTAAATCCCAAGAATTGATTAGTCTGGCCTGTTTTCAATTAATGAACAGAACATTGTAGCGAAAAGCTTTGTGATTTGTTACATTTGATATGAAACGAAACCTCAGAATTCTATATTAAGTCTATTTCGTTGCAATATTCAAACAATAAATGCCTTTTTGCCATTGTTTAGTGTGAAAACTTTTTTTAAACATTTTTTTAATTTAATTTTTTTATTTTATTTTTATTTAAATTTGCTTTTAATAACATTACAGTTGTTTTTAAAAAGCAAGTTGTTTGAGTTTAAATTTGCTTCCAATTGAATTAAAAACTATTAGAATTTTTTTTTAATGTAAGTTTTTGAGTTTAAATTAGCTTCCAGTATCGTTCAGAGTTATTGCGATTCCGGAAGTATTGATATTCGACATTACATTGATTCTTAAATCCCAAGAATTGATTAGTCTAGCCTATTTTCAGTTAACGAACAGAACATTGTAGCGAAAAGCTTTGTGATTTGTTACATTTGATATGAAACGAAACCTCAGAATTCTATATTAAGTCTATTTCGTTGCAATATTCAAACAATAAATGCCTTTTTGCCGTTGTTTAGTGTGGCATGATTTTAATTGATTCTCATCTTTACAAAACAATATTGTTTTTTAAATCCCAAGAATCAATTAATCTACAGTCGTGGCCAATTTGCATACAGTCGTGAGCAATTTGCATATACTCCAGAATGTTATGAAGAGGGATCAGATGAATTGCATAGTCCTTCGTTGCCATGAAAATGAACTTAATCCCAAAAAAACTTTCCACTGCATTTCATTGCTGTCATTAAAGGACCTGCTGAGATCATTTCAGTAATCGTCTTGTTAACTCAGGTGAGAATGTTGATGAGCACAAGGCTGGAGATCATTATGTCAGGCTGATTGGGTTAGAATGGCAGACTTGACATGTTAAAAGGAGGGTGATGCTTGAAATCATTGTTCCTCCATTGTTAACCATGGTGAACTACAAAGAAACGCGTGCAGCCATCATTGCGTTGCATAAAAATGGCTTCACAGGCAAGGATATTGTGGTTACTAATATTGCACCTAAACCAACAATTTATAGGATCATCAAGAACTTCAAGGAAAGAGGTTCAGTTCTTGTTAAGAAGGCTTCAGGGCGTCCAAGAAAGTCCAGCAAGCGTCAGGATGGTCTCCTAAAGAGGATTCAGCTGCGGGATCGGAGTGGCACCAGTGCAGAGCTTGCTCAGGAATGGCAGCAGGCAGGTGTGAGCGCATCTGACGCACAGTGAGGCCAAGACTTTTGGAAGATGGCCTGGTGTCAAGAAGGGCAGCAAAGAAGCCAATCCCTCCAAAAAAAAAAAAACATCAGGGACAGATTGATCTTCTGCAAAAAGTATGGCGAATGGACTGCTGAGGACTGGGGCAAAGTCATATTCTCCGATGAAGCCTCTTTCCGATTGTTTGGGGCATCTGGAAAAAGGCTTGTCCGGAGAAAAAAAGGTGAGTGCTACCATCAGTCCTGTGTCATGCCAACAGTAAAGCATCCTGAGACCATTCATGTGTGGGGTTGCTTCTCATCCAAGGGAGTGGGCTCACTCACAATTTAGCCCAAAAACACAGCCATGAATAAAGAATGGCACCAAAACACCCTCCAACAGCAACTTCTTCCAACAATCCAACAACAGTTTGGTGAAGAACAATGCATTTTCCAGCACGATGGAGCACCGTGCCATAAGGGGACCAAAATGTTGAAATTTTGGGTCCATGGCCTGGAAACTCCCCAGATCTTAATCCCATTGAGAACTTGTGGTCAATCCTCAAGAGGCGGGTGGACAAACAAAAACCCACTAATTCTGACAAACTCCAAGAAGTGATTATGAAAGAATGGGTTGCTATCAGTCAGGATTTGGCCCAGAAGTTGATTGAGAGCATGCCCAGTCCAATTGCAGAGGTCCTGAAAAAGAAGGGCCAACACTGCAAATACCGACTCTTTGCATAAATGTCATGTAATTGTCGATTGAAACGTATGAAGTGCTTGTAATTATATTTCAGTACATCACAGAAACAACTGAAACAAAGATCTAAAAGCAGTTGAGCAGCAAACTTTGTGAAAACTAATATTTGTGTCGTTCTCAAAACTTTTGGCCACAACTGTAGTTTTCATTTAACAAACGGAACATTGTAGCAATAAGCTTTTAGTTTTTTTTTTTTTTTTTTTTTATTATTCAGTTTAATTAAATATACTTTTTTTGGGATTTATTTATTTATTAATTGAAAATGATACTTTTCGTCTTTACCTTTGACACTTGTCCGGGCCTCAATAGTTTTGTTGGTGTTGTGGTGGCTTCTGAATGGCCGGTGGTTTTTGGAGTTAAATTGGGATTTTGTAGGGTTTTTTCTTAAATAGTTGGCAAGGATTCGCCCACAAAATTCCCTGCATGTCATCTCGTTACGTGGTGTTATTGGTTTTCTAAAAATCTGAGGTTTAGCTCATTGGGAACTCCCCTCCCCCTCTCTTTCATCCCAGATTGTTTCCCAACAATCGCAGGAAGAGATTCACAACAGAGAGGCCGAACCGAGCGTCAGTTCCTTTCATACATGCACTGCTACTGATCTCACCTCACCCTCATTTCCCATGATCCTCAGAGACTGGCGCCGAGCCAGCTGAAGACTCATCGTGGGATCTTTCGTTACGTCTACCTCCTGGTAGAAAGCTGGTTGCGTTTTCATTCTTGAAATCTTTGAGGAAGGTGGGTGTGATTCCTCCATTCAATCCAGCTGGATCAACAAATCCCTTTCCACTCTTTAGGAATAGTGCTGCTTTTTATGATCAACGTTGACAAGTAGAGGACTGATGTGGTTTTTTGCTTCTCAGATGTTTAGTCGTCTGTGTTGGCTCTTGTTCTTTGATGCTGGTTACATCACTGATGAGCTTATCCAACACCAAACGGTGTTTTCATTCAGTTTGGGTGAGTCCCATGATAGCGATCATAAACACGTCGGGGTTATATGTGTGCCACTCCAAAATCAGAAAGAAGGTTAAGCCTGTTTTAAGACCATTGTTTCCATGAACAACTAACCATTCTTCTTTTTAAAGTTGTTTTGAGTTTAAATTTGCTTCCGACATCTTTCAAAATTATTAAAAAAACTTTTTTTTTCATTTAAATTAGCTTCCAATATCATTAAAACTGTTTAAAAAAATAAGTTGTTTGAGTTTAAATTTGCTTACAATATAATTAAAAACTATTAGACATTTTTAAAATGTAAGTTTGAGTTTATATTTGCTTCCAATATCGTTCAAAACTATTACAGATTTTTAAAGTGTAGGTTTTTGAGTTTAAATTAGCTTCCAATATCTTTCAAAATTATTAAAAAAACCTTTATTTAAATTTGCTTTCAATATAATTAGAAATGTATTAAAAATGTAAATTGTTTGAGTTAAATGTGTTTTCAATGTCATTCTAAATTATTATGAATTGTAAAAAGTATTTTTTTTTCTTTCAATATCAGTCAAAAGCATTAAAAATCTGAAAAAGTTGAATTAAGATTCGCTTCCAAAATCATTGAAAAACTATTAAAAATCTAAAAAAAGGACGCTGAGTTTTAAATTTGCTTCCAATAGCATTCAAAAGTATTGCAAATCTAAAACCGTAAGTTGTTCAAGTTTAAATATTATTGCAATATTATTCAAAATGATTTAAAAGCTGAAAAAGGGAAGTTGTTCAAATTTAAATTAGCTTCCAATATAATTTAAAAGTATTCCAAATCCAAAAAAAGAAATTGGTTGACGTTACATTTGCTTCCAATATCATTCAAAACTTTGAAAAATCTAAAAACGTAAGTTGTTTGAGATTAAATTTGCTTCCAATATCATTCAAAACTAGGGATGCTCATTTCGGTTAATTTCCCTGACCGACAACCGCTGCTCGTTATCCGAACATTAACCGTTAACTGATAAAATTTGAATAATAAATTAGTTTAAAATAAAAATAGAATGCACGAGTATCTGTGGTGATACATTAAAAATACAAGCAAATGTTTTATTTTAACGTGCAAACAGCAGCATACAGAGCAACAACAAAAACTGTTTTGACATATACTTAAATTATCACGCATCAGCAGCGGTTCTGAGAACAGAGAAAAACTGAATGAAAAAATAATAATAATATAAATAGGCCTACACTAAATATGTATAAATTAAATAACTACCTAATTAAGATGACAAAACTAAAACACACTGAATCCTTTTATGCGCTTTGAAGAACTGTACCGGTCTTATTCTTCTCGTCGGGCATAAAAATATATAGCAGGCCAGCCAATACCTCAGTGTGCCTAGTTTTTAACATGTCCACATGCTGTACGGATAGGCAGGACCGCTGCCTGTTAACTCCTAGATCCGCAAAAAAAACACCATCACAAAAACCCTTTCAATTTGCGGTTCGGGACTTCCATCCACTGTCATATGCGTGTGGAGAAGCGCGTGTTTTACAGCGTTCAGCAATAGCCAATCACACACATGTATGTTGATTTGATGATCAGTGGCCAATCAGAGGAGGCTATGTTACAATCCACTCACCAACCAAAGTGCCGGTTTCAGTTTTACTGATTTCTACACTTTCGCGAACTCTCTTATTAAAACAAAGAAAGTGTTGGCATTATATAAATAAGAGATTACTTGTGCAGTGTAAAGGTTATTTTATTACTTTTTAATAACTTTATGAGATTGCGATGAACTACTCTAGGATGAGTGACAGCTTTCCAGTGATTGTAACGGGAGCGCCTGTTGCGCACTTTCTAGACTATAATTAATTCAGAATTTGAATACATTCACTCATGGATTCACTCTCTAATAATCCAATATCGCCTCTTGCCATTGAGTTGCATATACTACATCAGTTTACTAAGTAAAGGTGAAGCGAAATATGTCTGTACAGCCACACTGCACGTGTCGACACGTGAGTAAACAGATAACTTACAAATAGCATTATTTCTTTCACCATGCAGCAAACGTAAAAAAAAAAAAAAAAAAAAAAAAAGAAGAATAGAAAAAAAACCTTTTAAACCGTTTAACTGATAGTAATAATCGGTTAAAATTCTTACTGTCGGTTAACGGTTAAACGGTCAATATGAGCATCCCTATTCAAAACTATTAAAAATATTTTTAAAAATGTCAATATTTTTGAGTTAAAATTTGCTTTCAATAACATTCAAAATTATTACAAATTGTAAAAAAGTAAGTTGAGTTTAATTCTACCAATATCAGCCAAAAGTATTAAAAATCTGAAAAAGGAAGTTGTTTAAATTAAAATTAGCTTTCAATATCATTCAAAATTATTACAAATTGGGTTGGGGTTCAATTTGCTTACAATATCTTTTAAAAGTATTACAAATTAGAAAAAAAGAAGTTGAGTTTAAATTTGCAAGTATTACACTTGTTTGAGTTAATTTTCTTGCAAATTCAAATTGGCTTCCAATATCATTCAAAACTATACAATTCTAAAAAAAAGAACATGTTTGAGTTTAAAAAGCTTCCAGTATCATTAAAAACGACTTGAATTTTATATTTTTTTTATTTGCTTCCAATATAATTAAAAACTATTAGAAACATTTTAAAAAATGTAAATTGGGTTAAAATTTGCTTTCAATATCATTCAAATGTATTACAAATTGTAAAAAGTAACTCGTTTAATTTTTCTTCCAATATCAGTCCAAAGTATTAAAAATCTGAAAAAAGGAAGTTGTTTGAGTTTAAATTAGCTTCCAATATCATTTAAAACTATTAGACATTTTTTTAAAGTAGGTTTTTGAGTTTTAATTTGCTTCCAATATCATTCAAAACTTAAAAAAAAATGAAAAAGTAAGTCGTTCGATTTTAGATTTGCTTCCAATATCTTTCAAAACTATTCAAATTCTAAAAGAAGTAAATTTGAGTTAAAATTTTCTTTCAATATCATTCAGATTTATTACAAATGGTAAAAAAGGTCATTTTTCTTCCAATTTCAGTCAAAAGTATTAAAAATCTGAAAAAGTTGAATTTACATTGACTTCCAACATCATTCAAAAGTATTAAACAATATTAAAAAGGAAGTTGGTTGAGTTTACATTTGCTTCCATTCAAAACTATAAAATTCTAAAAAAAAAGGAAGATGTTTGAGTTTAAATAGCTTTCAATATAATTAAAATTATTAAAATTCTAAGAAAAGTTAAGTGTTTGAGTTTAAATTTGCTTCCAGTATTATTCAAAACTATTCAAAATCTAAAAAATGAAGTTGTTTGAGTTTAAATGTGCTTCCAATGTTATTTCAAAACTATTATAATCTTAAAAAAAGAAGTTTGTTTAAATTTGCTTGAAATATAATTGAAAAGTATTAAAAATCTAAAAAGGAAGTTGATCGAGTTCAAATTTGCTTCCAATATCATTCAAAACTATTAAAAATCTGGATTTTTAAAAAAAAATTAATTCATTCAAATAAATGAATAAATAAATAAATGAGATTTATTTAATTCACTTTTTTAAAGTTGTATGAGTTTAGATTTGCTTCCGATATCATCAAAACTACTAAATATTCTGAAAAATATTAAAATAAATCAATTAATTAATTAATTTGATAATTAAATGAGATTTATTTAATGACAAAGCAAGGTTAATTCATGTTTTAAAATGTCATGCGGTATGACCCAAAGACAGAATTATATTTATAAAATAATAATTTGTAATATTTGTAAAAAATAAAATCTTGTTTGGTGAAAATCAGTTGTGCAAAGACAGTGATCAGATTATGATTTAAAACTATTATTTTCTACCTCTTCTTCACTTCTAATTCCTGTTCGTATCCCTTGCTTTGGAAATGTAAAGTATGCTTCTTTAGTTCAGTTTGAGACTGAATTAATTTCTGCAGTACCCGTTTTCAACCCTTATCTGTCAATATTACATGCCGCACCTTTAAAATTTCTCTTCAGAAGTTCTCGATGCTCGTAATTCCTCTTTGTTTAGGGTTTGTTGGTATAGGATTACATGTGCACAGGTAGTTAATGTTGCTGGAGGCAGATGTGTGCTGTGTTAGCGTGTGCTATTGAGTGTGTAGTTCCTCCTCTCATGACTCACACGCTCTCTGGATCTGCTCCAGCTCTCAGTCTATGAGGCAATGGCCTAGATTTCATTAGCAGCAGCCCGCTTCACTGCCGTCAGCACTTTCACAACCGCCGGCTCCAGCCAGAGCTGTTTTGGGAAAATCTCCTGGACCAAATTAAGGAGCAGACATTTGCTCAGGAAGATGTGCTTCAGAATCACACAACTGATTAACTCTAACCTTTGTATCAGAACGAGATAACACTGACGGACAACAGCGGAGTTACAGGAAGAGAACACTTTAAAACTAGATGAGAACAAACTTTAAGTTGGCTTGAGAAAGCCTAGTTTGAAAGTTTGAAGCAGTTGTAAAAGTAGGAAAGTTGATGTTGCTAGCATTATTGAACACATTGCTTACATTATGTAACATGTTAGCACGTTTTAACGTTATTAGCTTGTTGCTTGTATTTTTATAGGCTGTATTTTTATAGGTTGTTAGCATGATTGGCAAGTTACTATCATGTTGATAACATGATTAGCATGTTACTAGCATGTTGCTAACATGATTAGGAAAGCTACTAGCAACATTCTAGCATGAACAACAAGATTCTAGCATGATTAGTGAAATTCTACCATAATTAGAAAGTTACTAGCATGTTGCTAACACAATTATCAAGTTACTAGCAAGATTCCAACGTGATTAGCAAGTTGCTAACACTATTATCAAGTTAATAGCAAGATTCTAGCGTTATTAGCAAGTTAATAGCAATATTCTAGCATAATTAGCGAGATTCTAGCATTATTAGCAAGTTAATACCAAGATTCTAGCATAATTAGCGAGATTCTAGCATTATTAGCAAGTTAGTACCAAGATTCCAGCATGATTAGCAAGTTACTAGCAAGATTCTAGCATTATTAGCAAGTTACTAGCAAGATTCTAGCATTATTAGCAAGTTAGTACCAAGATTCCAGCATGATTAGCAAGTTACTAGCAAGATTCTAGCATTATTAGCAAGTTAATAGCAAGATTCTAGCATTATTAGCAAGTTAATAGCAAGATTCTAGCATTATTAGCAAGTTAATAGCAAGATTCTAGCATAATTAGTGAGATTCTAGCATTATTAGCAAGTTACTAGCAAGATTCTAGCATTTTTAGCAAGTTACTAGCATGTTGCTAACACGATTATCAAGTTACTAGCAAGCTTCTAGCATTATTAGCAAGTTAATAGCAAGATTCTAGCATAATTAGCGAGATTCTAGCATTATTAGCAAGTTAGTACCAAGATTCTAACATGATTAGCAAGTTACTAGCAAGAATCTAACATTTTTAGCAAGTTAATAGCAAAATTCTAGCATAATTAGTGAGATTCTAGCATTATTAGCAAGTTACTAGCAAGATTCTAGCATTTTTAGCAAGTTAATAGCAAGATTCTAGCATTTTTAGCAAGTTAATAGCAAGATTCTAGCATAATTAGTGAGATTCTAGCATTATTAGCAAGTTAGTACCAAGATTCTAACATGATTAGCAAGTTAATAGCAAGATTCTAGCATAATTAGCGAGATTCTAGCATTATTAGCAAGTTAGTACCAAGATTCTAACATGATTAGCAAGTTAATAGCAAGATTCTAGCATAATTAGCGAGATTCTAGCATTATTAGCAAGTTAGTACCAAGATTCTAACATGATTAGCAAGTTACTAGCAAGAATCTAACATTTTTAGCAAGTTAATAGCAACATTCTAGCATAATTAGTGAGATTCTAGCATTATTAGCAAGTTACTAGCAAGATTCTAGCATTATTAGCAAGTTAATAGCAAGATTCTAGCATTTTTAGCAAGTTAATAGCAAGATTTTAGCATAATTAGTGAGATTCTAGCATTATTAGCAAGTTAGTACCAAGATTCTAACATGATTAGCAAGTTACTAGCAAGATTCTAGCATTTTTAGCAAGTTAATAGCAAGATTCTAGCATAATTAGTGAGATTCTAGCATTATTAGCAAGTTACTAGCAAGATTCTAGCATGATTAGCAAGTTACTAGCAAGAATCTAACATTTTTAGCAAGTTAATAGCAAAATTCTAGCATAATTAGTGAGATTCTAGCATTATTAGCAAGTTACTAGCAAGATTCTAGCATTTTTAGCAAGTTAATAGCAAGATTCTAGCATTTTTAGCAAGTTAATAGCAAGATTCTAGCATAATTAGTGAGATTCTAGCATTATTAGCAAGTTAGTACCAAGATTCTAACATGATTAGCAAGTTACTAGCAAGATTCTAGCATTTTTAGCAAGTTAATAGCAAGATTCTAGCATAATTAGTGAGATTCTAGCATTATTAGCAAGTTAGTACCAAGATTCTAACATGATTAGCAAGTTACTAGCAAGAATCTAACATTTTTAGCAAGTTAATAGCAAAATTCTAGCATAATTAGTGAGATTCTAGCATTATTAGCAAGTTACTAGCAAGATTCTAGCATTTTTAGCAAGTTAATAGCAAGATTCTAGCATTTTTAGCAAGTTAATAGCAAGATTCTAGCATAATTAGTGAGATTCTAGCATTATTAGCAAGTTAGTACCAAGATTCTAACATGATTAGCAAGTTAATAGCAAGATTCTAGCATAATTAGCGAGATTCTAGCATTATTAGCAAGTTAGTACCAAGATTCTAACATGATTAGCAAGTTAATAGCAAGATTCTAGCATAATTAGCGAGATTCTAGCATTATTAGCAAGTTAGTACCAAGATTCTAACATGATTAGCAAGTTACTAGCAAGAATCTAACATTTTTAGCAAGTTAATAGCAAAATTCTAGCATAATTAGTGAGATTCTAGCATTATTAGCAAGTTACTAGCAAGATTCTAGCATTATTAGCAAGTTAATAGCAAGATTCTAGCATTTTTAGCAAGTTAATAGCAAGATTCTAGCATAATTAGTGAGATTCTAGCATTATTAGCAAGTTAGTACCAAGATTCTAACATGATTAGCAAGTTACTAGCAAGATTCTAGCATTTTTAGCAAGTTAATAGCAAGATTCTAGCATAATTGGCGAGATTCTAGCATTATTAGCAAGTTAATAGCAAGATTGTAGCATAATTGGTGAGATTCTAGCATTATTAGCAAGTTAATAGCAAGATTGTAGCATAATTGGCGAGATTCTAGCATTATTAGCAAGTTAATAGCAAGATTGTAGCATAATCGGCGAGATTCTAGCATTATTAGCAAGTTAATAGCAAGATTGTAGCATAATTGGCGAGATTCTAGCATTATTAGCAAGTTAATAGCAAGATTGTAGCATAATTGGCGAGATTCTAGCATTATTAGCAAGTTAATAGCAAGATTGTAGCATAATTGGCGAGATTCTAGCATTATTAGCAAGTTAATAGCAAGATTCTAGCATAATTAGCGAGATTCTGGCATTATTAGCAAGTTAATAGCAAGATTCTAGCATGATTAGCGAGATTTTAGCATTATTAGCAAATTATTAGCATGTTGCTAACACGATTAACAAGTTAGTAGCAGGATTCTAGCATGATTAGCAAGTTACTAGCAATATTCTAGCATGGTGAGCAAGTTACTAGTATGTTTTGTAACATGATTAGCGAGTTACTAACGCTATTTAAGCGTGCTACTAGCAAGTTACTAGAATGACTAGAAAGTGACTAGCATGATTCTAACATGTTGCTAGGATGATTAGCAAGTTACTATCATGTTCTAACTAGCAAGTTGTTAGTGTGTTCCTAACATGATTATCAAGTTACTAGCATGATTCGAACATTATTAGCATGCTACTAGCAAGTAGCTAGCTTGATTCTAACATGATTAACAAGTTACTAGCTTGTTGCTAGCACGATTAGCAAATTATTAGCATGATTCTAGCATCATTAGCATATTGTTAGCATCATTTAAGTAGATTAGAAAGATTAGATGAGTTTGAATGAGTCTAAATGGATTAGAAATAGTTGATAGAAGGTCAGTTTGATTGAGTCTGAAGGGATTCTGACAGTTGAAATTTGAATTTTGTCAGTTGGAGTTTGAATAGTGTTGATCAGTTGAACATTCCCTCAATGTAAGTCTATGGGATTTCTGGCTTTCTCAAGCCAACTTAATAATGGTTAAAAAGGGATTTCTGAGACGAGTTCTGAAAGTTCATCAAAGCGTATTCATAAACCTGTGTTTCTCTTCCTCCTGAGGTCATTTGGGTTAATCAATATTAGCACACGTTCCTGAGAGGATTGAGTCGTTGTCTTCTAGTGTAGATCTGCATCCAGACTCTCAGCGGTGCATTGGAGTGTGTTTGAGATGTTTTTCTGTTTTTCTCATGCTTATTGAGGAATTTGGATTGAGTAAAACATCCCAGCAATGAAGTCACATGGAAATGTGAGGAGAAAAACAGCTGTGGAAGAGAGTTAAACCTCACGGATCATGTCTTCTCACAGTTTTGCTGTGGTCTTATTGCATTGAAGTGTTTTGGCTAATCAACAGAATCTGAGTTTTTACTTTCACTTTCAAGGAAATGAACCACTCTCTGGTTTACATTCTATGCTTTTAGCATTTCAGTTTATTCCCCGAAGTTTGCATGTAATCGTCAAGGTTTCTTTCAACTAGATTAGCTCTGCAAAATGCAATCTGTAATTGACTGAAATCTTGCTCTGTCTTCAACAGGGCGACCATTGAAGAGGTGGAGGGAGACGTCTGTGAGCTCGAGTCCAAACTAGACAAGGTACGTTTGGATTATATTGTATAAGAGAAATGTATATTATTTATTATTTTTTTTTTATATTGTGTGTAATTCCTTATTTGAATTAAATATTTAAAAATAGAAAAAAAAAGAATACAAATTTCTTTAATGAGTTCAGCTGTTGAAAAGCAGTGCAGTAAACAACATCTGCTTTTTATTACACATTTTATTAGCATCATAACATTTTTGAGCAGCGTTCAAGCTGAACAAAACCTGATGATCATGTTAATCCAGCACCATTTGAAGATATGTTAGGACTATCTGGAAATGCCAATACTAGTTTGGAAAGAAGCAGCAACACCAGAGTTTGATTTGAGCGGTTTCCTGTGGAGTGCAGTAAAAGCAGCAGCAGAGATTGTGATTGTGAGAGTGAGCGACGGAGCGCCTCATTGTTGGGTCAGATTGCAGACCCACCCAGCGCCGTTTGTCCGAGTGACTCAGACCGCTCACTTCCTCCTCTCGACCGCTAAGGAAGGATATGAGAGCCTCCTTGAGGAGGAGCTGCTGCTGCTTTTCTTATGAATCCACACACAGTTGTAAATGTGCACAGCGTCATAATTGAGCATCTGCAACGTCAGCCGTCAGCAAACCTGGAAACAGATGACACTGTGACTTAATAAATCCTGTTTTGTAGATTTAAACATCTATAACGTCAACTAATTATATACAGGAACAAAAACAAGATTATAAAGTTATAGAGATTTGATAAAGCATGGTTGTAATTGTTGCTTTGCTTTTATAGTAACAAAAGCAATCAGAATTATTTTCTTTTTTTGTTATTGGTTCTGTTTTGGGTTTTTTTGGTCCTGATTTTTGTATTTTGTTTGGTTTTGTTTTGTTAATTTTTTTATTTTATTTTTTGTTGTGTTTTTGTTTTTTGATTTAGTTTTGTCTTGATTTTTGTATTTTGTTTGGTTATGTTTTGTTTATTTTTTTCTTTTCGTTTTTGTTTTTTGATTTAGTTTTTTTCTTGATTTTTGTGTTTTTTGTTTTGTTTGGTTTTTGTATTTTGTTTGGTTTTGTTTTGTTAATTTTTTTCTTTTTTGTTTTGTTTTTGTTTTTTGATTTAGTTTTGTCTTGATTTTTGTGTTTTGTTTGGTTATGTTTTGTTTTGTTTATTTTTTTCTTTTCTTTTTTGTTTTTGTTTTTTGATTTAGTTTTTTCTTGATTTTTGTGTTTTTGTATTTTGTTTGGTTTTGTTTTGTTAATTTTTTTCTTTTTTGTTTTGTTTTTGTTTTTTGATTTAGTTTTGTCTTGATTTTTGTATTTTGTTTGGTTATGTTTTGTTTTGTTTATTTTTTTCTTTTCTTTTTTGTTTTTGTTTTTTGATTTAGTTTTTTCTTGATTTTTGTGTTTTGTTTTATTTTGTTTGGTTTTTGTATTTTGTTTGGTTTTGTTTTGTTAATTTTTTTCTGTTTTGTTTTTGTTTTTTGATTTAGTTTTGTCTTGATTTTTGTATTTTGTTTTGTTTATTTTTTTCTTTTTTTGTTTTTGTTTTTTGATTTAGTTTTTTCTTGATTTTTGTGTTTTGTTTTATTTTTTTTGGTTTTGTTTTGTTAATTTTTTTTCTTTTCTTTTTTGTTTTGTTTTTGTTTTTTGATTTAGTTTTGTCTTGAATTTTGTATTCTGTTTGGTTCTGTTTATTTTTTTCTTTTCTTTTTTGTTTTTGTTTTTTGATTTAGTTTTGTCTTGATTTTTGTGTTTTGTTTTATTTTGTTTGGTTTTTGTATTTTGTTTTGTTTTGTTAATTTTTTTTCTTTTATTTTTTGTTTTGTTTTTTGATTTAGTTTTGTCTTGATTTTTGTATTTTGTTTTGTTTATTTTTTTCTTTTCTTTTTTGTTTTTGTTTTTGTTTTTTGATTTAGTTTTGTCTTGATTTTTGTGTTTTGTTTTATTTTGTTTGGTTTTTGTATTTTGTTTGGTTTTGTTTTGTTAATTTTTTTTCTTTTCTTTTTTGTTTTTGTTTTTTGATTTAGTATTGTCTTGATTTTTGTATTTTGTTTTATTTTGTTTGGTTTTTGTATTTTGTTTTTGTTTTGTTAATTTTTTTCTTTTATTTTTTGTTTTGTTTTTGTTTTTTGATTTAGTTTTGTCTTGATTTTTGTATTTTGTTTGGTTATGTTTTGTTTTGTTTATTTTTTTCTTTTTTGTTTTTGTTTTTGTTTTTTGATTTAGTTTTGTGTTCAGTCGCGCATGCGCAAACCCAAAGACTGGAGAGATGAACTAATCAATTCTGTTTCCGGCTCAGGCAGCATAGGTAAAGCGTATGGGGCTGTCACATAGGCATGGGCAAGGTGGGGCAATGCACCCCTAAATGCTGTGACTGCCCCCCCCCCCCCCCAAACGTGAAGGCATGCAAAATTCAGAATTTCATAAAAATTTTAAGTCAAATGATCAGAGCACTCTCTGCTCGCTTACAAACTAGCTACTGATTGGTAGATGCGTAGGGAGGGAGTGGCTACTCGTCTCACTCGCTCACAGTCACGGCAAGGCAGAGCTCAAAACTCAGACATCGTGCATGTAATGGCAAAATGATTGTTTCGTTTCGTTTTTTTTAAGTTAATTTAGACAAACATTTAGAGCATGTTTTTGTTCGTTCAATATAAGATTTAGTTTTTTTTTTTTTAAGTAACGACCAAGCAGCTAGCGGCAGACAGTAAGTTGATCATAGTTTGTGTTTGATCAGTTTTGCCTTCTCAAATCGTCACGACTTGCCTACAATAAATCTATAGGCCTAAAAGAGTTCAGGTAGAAAACAATGTTAATTTCAACATTAAACTAATAAAAAAGCGTTTATATTCACCGCCTGTTGGAAATTAATGTAAAATAAAGGCTAAAACGCTTGCGATTTCTGAGTCAGTGTCTAGCAAGGATGAAGTTGCCGATCGCCATTTCCTCTTTGGACGCGCCTTTAGAGAGAAATTAATCTTTACAGACTACATAATGAAAGAGCTTTTGTTTTTGATTTGTTCTATTTCGTTAAGTAATAATTTAAAGCTTTCTATGTATCTTGTCTGTGAGTTATGTATGCGCTGAGTTTTGCTGAGAAGCGCTAATATTGAGATGACAGAAAGGGGATCATGTTTGTTTTCAATGATTCAGGCACCGTTTGCAACGTTTTGTTGATATTGTGATACTGTATTGTTGTTATTTACTCTTACCTTTATGAGCAAAAATGACGGAATATTTTAAATTGTTTCCACTGCAAAAATGCAAGTGATTGCGCTGGCGCCTACTTGTCCTGCAAAGCGGCTCTCTACACAAAGGTTTGCATTTGTGCCTAATACCGCACATTTATATTATTTTAACGTTGAAATGAACGTTGTTTTATACTTTAACTCTTTTAGGCCTACATCTATATTTATCTTAGGCAAGTCGTGATTATCTGAGAAGGCAAAATTGATCAAACATCAACTCATTGTCTGCCGCCGGCCGCTTGGTCGTTACTTTAAAAATCAAAAACTTATATTTAACGAACGAAAAATGCTCCAAACGTTTTTTTTTTTTTTTTTCTAAATTAACTTAATTAAACTGTAAATTATTTGTTTTGTATTGATTTTTACCTTTTTCGCTCCAAACTTTTTGTTTTACAAATTTCGGTAAAATGAACGAAATGACTCGAAAAAAGATTTGTTCATTTTGCTGAACGAGACTCAAAGATCCGAGTCGGTAAAATGATCTGAACTTCCCATCACTAACCCATCAGCGACGATCGAGCATGAAAATGACGATCGATTGGCTCCAAAAATGCATTTATTTATTTTTTTTTAATTAAACTACTTTCATTCTTTCTGATTATGCTGGTATTTGGGCGGTAGTCTGAAATTTTATTGGTTATGGCTGTGAGAAGTTGCGGTCTAGAGACAAGACCGGAGCACAGAGCGAAGATGGCTTCTAAGACCGCGATCACACCGAACGCGTTTTTGCTGTGAGAGGCGCCTTTTTTGAATGGTTTTCTGTTGGCAGTGAGCGTTCTACGCGCTGCTTATGCGCCCCAGGCGCCTCGCGTTTTTGCAGGAGTGCTCTGAGCGCCTGAAGTTGAAAAAAAAAAATCAACTCTGAGCGGAAAAACGCCCGACGTCATTTGCGTTTTTTCCATTGTCCAATCGAATGAATGGAGAGGCGGGCCTTCTGTTGTGGTGACGAAAGTTTACCATTGCTTAAAAAGTCCGGAGACTGCAAGAAATGGAGGAGAAACTTTTGGTGTCTGTCGTGGGTAACCCGGAGCTGTATTTTTTAGGGTTTCTGCTAAAATGACAGTTTACTTAACAGCAGAAACCAAAGATTTTAGAGCGCTCGCGCTATAGACGGTTTCATCGGGCGCACGTGCCTGGACCTAAGTTAACTTCCAGTCTGTGTTTGTTTATCTGTCTGGTTCGTGTCGCGGGCTACAAACGCAGCTAATAATGAGTAATGAAGTTGGTCTCAGGTTATTGTGCTGTGGTATGTGTTTCCCAAACATTTATTTATTTGTGGCGATATAAAAACCGACTGATTTTCCAATAGACTTCGTTGAATAAACGTAATGCACGTTTAAAAATCAAACCGAGGCGTGGGTGTTTTTATATCACTGTATTTCTGAAGAAAGACTGTCTTTAGAAAATGTCATTTTCATTTCATCCTGCATAAGGCCCCGATCACACCGAACGCGTCTTTTAGTTCTAAAAACGCGAGGCGCACAGCACTGCCTTTTTTGGTGACTTTTAATAAAAGAGCAGTGTGCTGCGGTTTCTTTATGTTGCTAAGCAACGACCAAAACAGCTGTCTTGTCAGTCAAATCAAAGGATTATTGCGCGAGCGCTCTAAAATCTGTTTACTGTTTAGTAAACTGTCATATTAGCAGAAACCCTAAATAATACAGCTCCGGGTTACCCACGATAGACAGCAAAGGTTTCTCCTCTATTTCTTGCAGTCTCCGGACTTTTTAAGCAACGGTAAAATTCCGTCACCACAACAGAAGGCCCGCCTCTCCATTCATTCGATTGGACAATGGAAAAGAACGCGAATGACGTTGGGCGTTTTTCCGCTCAGAGTTGATTTTTTTTTCAACTTCAGGTGCTCAGAGCGCTCCTGCAAAAACGTGAGGCGCCTGGGGCGCATAAGCAGCGCGTAGAACGCTCACTGCCAACAGAAAACCATTCAAAAGAGGCGCCTCCAACTGCAAAAACGCGTTCGGTGTGATCGCGGCCTTAGGCAGCGTTTTTAAATTAAGAGCTGCTTTGTCTATAGCCATTACCAGGGAAACCTCGTTTCTCGTGCTTAAAGCACCTCCTGCTGGCAGAGAATGAGTTTGCATTTTTAATAAATCAGTCTAATTTACGCAGCCAACATATTTCGCTTGTTATTAAAAAAATAATCTACTCTAGAAGGACTTAGCTGTTGTTATTGATTCTATTTGGATGTCTACCGGAAGTTAAGTTTGGGCCACAAAA
Organism: Garra rufa; assembly: GCF_049309525.1. Classification (NCBI taxonomy): domain Eukaryota; kingdom Metazoa; phylum Chordata; class Actinopteri; order Cypriniformes; family Cyprinidae; genus Garra; species Garra rufa. Next base: position 45,538,309 of record NC_133367.1, on the reverse strand, counting down.
GCGCGCATGCGCAGTAAAGTTTGTTTATGTTGTTGCCGTTGAAACCCTCTGTAATCCTTTGATTTGACTGACAGGACAGCTGTTTTGGTCGTTGCCTAGCAACATAAAACAACGGCAGCACACTGCTCTTTTTTAAAAGTCAACAAAAAAAAGGCAGTGCTGTGCGCCTTGAGTTTTTAGAACTAAAAGACGCGTTTGGTGTGATCGGGGCCAGAGGCGACTTTTTTGAATGGTTTTCTGTTGGCAGTGAGCGTTCTGCGCGCTGCTTATGCGCCCCGGGCGCCTTGCGTTTTCGCCGCCTGCTGCGGCTCGCGTTTTTGCAGAAGCGCTCTGAGCGCCTGAAGTTGAAAAAAATGCAACTCTGAGCGGAAAAACGCCCGACGTCATTCGCGTTTTTTCCATTGTCCAATCGAATGAATGGAGAGGCGGGCCTTCTGTTGTGGTGACGAAAGTTTACCATTGCTTAAAAAGTCCTGAGACTGCAAGAAATGGAGGAGAAACTTTTGGTGTCTGTCGTGGGTAACCCGGAGCTGTATTTTGTAGGGTTTCTGCTAATATGACAGTTTACTTAACAGCAGAAACCAAAGATTTTAGAGCGCTCGCGCTATTCATGGGTACCAAAGACGTCACTTCCGCTATGCTCGCCGCCATGTTTGTGTCCGATATGACAACAGACACAGCGCATCTCAATGAGATTTAATAATAAATTGAAATAAGAAATTACTTTTTACTACTACTTCCCACACTGTGTATTTGACTTGATTGTATGTTTAGGACAAAAAGTGTAAATTGTTGTGAACGTAGTCGCTCGATGAAGGCTTTAAGACCTTGAAGAATCCTCTGCCGGCTGGTCACTAACTTACTTCACAGCGAACGGGACTCGCGCTGACGGCACTAATTCCCACAGTCCGCGCTTAGATGTCGGCAAATTAGTTTTGGCGAATGCAAAAAAATGAGATTATTGAGCATAAGCGCAACATCCAGCAAGCCAAGAAAACATAAAATATACCTGAGGGAAGACGTCTTTCACGTCTTGTGTATTCCTAAAACTGGATCTCATTATTGAAGCACAAATTCAAGCACCAAAAGCATGAGATTTCTTTATTTAAAATATGCATTTTTATTCATTCAAGCTATATGGCTGCAATAACATTTTAGTTTAATTTAGTTTATTACACCACTTGTGCAGCCAGTCACAATTCACAATGGTACCATTTACTTGGGACGATGGTTTGTGTGTAACTTGTGTGCCATTTTTGTATGACAAATCATTTTTAGAGTAATTGTACATAAATAGTTTTAGCAAAACAAATATGATTATTTTTGAGAACCCTTTTACATGTATATACTTTACTGCAGGCGTTGCAATGACGAACGCTATGTAGTACAATAGTTTAGCGTTTATTATTTAATTTTCATAATTCACTAAACACCGCATAATCTAAAACACCTTCAACTATAAAACACTCTTGCTCTTAAGACAAATGAAAACAAATAATTTACGGCATCTGGATGTACTGTAAGTCACTATTCTCTGCATTAGCACTGTTTTGAACTTGCTCTTTGAATGCTTTCTTGTTTACTAAATCTTTGGACTTACGAGTTGATCGGTTCAAAATGATGTAATCGCAAAAAAATGTTTCTTTTCATTTTAAGGCATTATTTTCGTTATAATGTACTGATTCACAATCTTAGTCAATATTTAATTATTATTCCAGTACTCTTATTGTGCCGAAAAAAAAAACCCTGCTTTGGAAAGCACCTGCGTGAATGACACCGGTACGCTATATGCATACCGACCCACTTCCAGCACTGCTGAGATCTAATAAAACTGTTGTTAGTTTTTTTTTTCTGATGACTGTTTTTACAGCTAACTGAACAACATATCCCGGGCATATTGTATACTTGTTGTGAACAGTCTGGGAGTTTTGTTGATCTTCCTCTGGTAGTTGCGGCTGCTGTGACCATAGACTGAAACAGGTAGCGCGGACACAAAAATGGCGGCGATAAACTACAGTGACGTCACATGGAACCTATGGATAGTCCTTTGATTTGACTGACAGGACAGCTGTTTTGGTCGTTGCCTAGCAGCATAAAACAACGGCAGCACACTGCTCTTTTTTAAAAGTCAACAAAAAAAAGGCAGTGCTGTGCGCCTTCAGTTTTTAGAACTAAAAGACGCGTTCGGTGTGATCGGGGCCTAAAGCGCCCAGCGATGTCTGGCAACACTTTGAAAAACTTCCACAACGAGTTCGATGCGTTACCATCTTGCACAAAAACACAAAAAAGCAGATTTCGCCAATGCCACTACCAGCAGTCAGACGAGCATAAGAGATTTCACCATCAGACAGACAGAGAAGATGACGCAGCTAATAGCAGAAATGACAGCAGAACACTTGCTGCCTATTAGTTTTGTTGAAGGTGAAGGTTTTAAACGTTTAATGAATTACGTTGAGCTCCACTATGCTGTCCCATCACGCAAAACGGTCACTGCAAGGATTGATGCTCTATACCCGGGTCGTCAACGGGCGGACCGCAAGATGCGTTCATGCGGACAGTGAAAGCTTTTGACATAATTAAATAAATGCCGAACGCTAATTTCTAATAACACAATTTATATCAAGCACACCAGGGTCAGCGGTTGGGTGCAATCTTCCGTGCAGCGATGAGAGCAGAGATCGGCGCATTGCGCACAGACAGATGTAGCTTTCAGTGAGTGAAAAAAAACAGCTAAAACCAGTCTAGGCTGGTTGGCTGGTTTTAGCTGGTCATAGCTGGTCGGCAGGCTGGTTTTAGAGGGGTTTTGGCCATTTTTCCAGCCTAGCCAGGACTGGTCAGGCTGGTCTTAGCTGGTCAGGCTGGAAAACCAACAGCTAAAAGACCAGCTACTTCCAGCTTAAACCAGCTAATACCAGCCAACCAGCCTAGACTGGTTTTAGCTGTTTTTTTTCAGCAGGGTTCAGTGAGTGAAAAACGTTGATGGAAAAAGCATTATGTTGGGGTAACGTCGCAAAATATTGTAAATATATCTTTTTATTCTGCATTTTTATACATGAAGGTGAGCCAATGGATATCACACAAGCAAAGCAAAAACTGCGCAATATGTTAAAGCGAAAGTAAAAACAGCGCTTTCAGTAACTGACGTGCACATTCTCTCAGAGACAATGATAGACAAATATAGCCTACTTCATTTGCTGATATTGATTTACTTTCCTAATATTTCTCTTGTGCGCCGAACATAGTAGGGAAAAAATAAAAAGAAACGTATTTGGTGTAGGCTTAAGGGTTGTTTCTGAAAGTCGGTGTTTAAAATAAAGCTCTCAATTTTCATTGATGACTGCAGTATTATTAGCGGTTAAGAAAGTCTTAATTATGATTTCAGGTGGTCTTAAATGTGGGGACTAAAAGGCAAGAATTGCGATGAAACTTTATAAGGCTATCCATCCTATCCAATATGAGCGCTGCACGTTTCAAAGTCAGCTGCGGAGCTGCTTTGTGTTTATTCTGATAGCGCCTCCTGCTGGAAGAGAACGATCTGACATTTTGAATCAGTTTGTTCGTCTGCTGTTGTCAGAAAGACCAATGTGAAAAAAATCAATCCATGGTTTTAAGCAGCAAACACATAGAGTTGTAAATGTGAACTGATGGATTGACAAGACAATGTGTTATACAAATTTTTATATCTTTTTCATTTGGTCTTTTTTGTTTGTTTGGTTGAATTAGTTTTGTCTTTTGTTGCTTTTTTGTTTTGTTTTAAATTTGATTTTTGTGTTTTGTTTTATTTGGTTTGGTTGGTTTTTAGTTTTTAAATTTGTTTTTGTTTTTTTGTTTCATTTTGTTTTTGTCCAGCTTTCTTTTAACCAATATAGTACCAACCCCTTTCTAACCGTCAGACTTTATTTTATAACCTGTTTTGTTTCATTATTTTTTGATTGGTTGTTTTTGTTTTTGTTTTTGTTTGTTTCTTTTGTTTTTCGTTTTTTTTTTTGTTTCGTTTGTTTCATTTTGTAATGTTGTCTTTTTTGTGTTTTTTGAAAACTTTCAATAAAGTACCAACCCCTTTCTAGCAGTCAGACTTTATTTTATAACCTGATAGTTTTGTTTTGTTGTTTAATTTTGTTTTGTTTGTTTTGTTTGGTTGTTTTTGTTTGTTTTTTGTTTTTCTTTTTTTGTCTTTATTTATTTATTTTTTGGGTTTGTTTGATTTTGCTTTGGTTTTTCATTTGTTCTTTTGTTTGGTTTTGTTTTATTTGTCTCATTTTGTCTTTTTTGGTTGAATTAGTTTATTTTATGTTGTTTTTTTATTTTTGTTTTCTGTTTTTTTTTTTTTTCATTTGTTTTTGTTTTGTTGTTTATTTTTTTGTTTTTGTCTACTTTTCTTTTGAGTAATAAAGTACCTTTCTAGCACTCAGACTTTATTTTATAACCTGATTGTTTTTGTTTTGTTGTTTTGGTTTTGTCTTTTCAGTTGCATGTTTTGTTTGGACAAAGGACAAATCATACTTAATTTTTTGTTTTTATTTATTTTCCTTCTTTCTTTTTGTTTTCTTTGGTTTATTTACTTTTTTTCAATTCTGTTTGTTTTTTGTTTACCAATAAAGCACCTACTTTTCTTAGCAATTTTATGACCTGTTTTTTTATTGCGTTTTATTGTATATTTTGTTTTGACAAATCGCTTATATAAACAATCAGACCTTATTTTGTAACCTTTTTATTTATTTTTTTTACTTTTGAGTTTTGACCACTAACAAAAAAGTGCAAACAACTTTTTTAAGCTGTCAGACTTGTGAGTTTTGCCTGATGGATGATAACAAGCTGAAACAAAATGCCACAGATTTTTAATTATACATTTTTATATTTATATACTTTGTCAAATTTTGTTCTTTTTTTCTTTTTCTTTTTAGTTTTTCTTTTTTTGTTTGTTCATTTGTTTTGTCTTGCTTTTTGTAATTAGTTTGATTTTCGTTTTGGTTTTTCTCTAGTTTTGTTGTTTAATTTTTTTTTCTTGGATGTTTTTCTTTCTCTTCGCTTTCTTTTTTAAAATGTATTTTTGTCTTGATTTTTGTGTTTTGTTTGGTTTGGCCTGGCTGTTTTTTGTTTTGTTTTTTATTTGTTTCATTGTGTCATTTTGTATTTTTGGTTGAATTAGTTTTTTTTTTTCCTGTTGTTTATTTTTTTTTTTAAAAAGGAATTCTTTTTTTTTTTTTTTTTTTGATGTTTTCATTTAGATGTTTCATCTTTTTTGTGTTTTGTTTCATTTTGTATTTGTCTTGTTTTCTTTTGACCAATAAAGTGCCAACCCCTTTCTTAGCAGTCAGGCTTTATTTTATAACCTGATAGTTTTTATTTTGTTTGGACAAAGGACAAATCATACTTAATTGTTTACCTTTTTGTTTGCTTTTGTTTGTTTTTTCTTTTTGTTTAATTTTTTTTGGTCTTTTTTTTACTACTTTTCTTAGCAGTTTTATGACCTGTTTTTTAAATTGCTTTTTATTGTGTATTTTGTTTTGACAAACCACTTAATTAGACTTTATTTTATAACCTAATATTATTTTTTTGACCACTAACAAAAAAAAAGTGCAAACCAGATTTCTAAGCACTCAGTTTTGCCTGACGGATGATAACAAGCTGAAACAAAATGACACAGATTTTTAATTATACATTTTTATATTAATATACTTTGTCAAATTTTGTTCTTGTTTCTTTTTCTTTTTAGTTTTTCTTTTTTGTTTATTTGTTTTGTCTTGATTTTTTGTAATTAGTTTGATTTTCGTTTTGGATTTTCTTTAGTTTTGTTGTTTCATTTTTTTTTGGGATGCTTTTCTTTTTTAAAATGTATTTTTGTCTTGATTTTTGTGTTTTGTTTGGTTTGGCCTGGCTGTTTTTTTATTTGTTTTGTTGTTTGATTTTGTGTTTTGTTTAATTTTGTTTGGTTTTGTTTTGGTTTTTCATTTGTTTTTGTTTTGTTGTTTCATTTTGTATTTTTTTTTTTTGATTTGATTTTTTAGTTTTTTAATTTGTTTTTGTTTTGCTGTTTCATTTAGTCTTTTTTGTGTTTTGTTTCATTTTGTTTTTGTCTTGTTTTCTTTTGACCAATAAAGTACCAACCCCTTTCTTAGCAGTCAGGCTTTATTTTATAACCTGATAGTTTTTATTTTGTTTGGACAAAGGACAAATCATACTTAATTGTTTACCTTTTTGTTTGCTTTTGTTTGTTTTTTCTTTTGTTTAATTTTTGTTTTTTTGTTTATTTTTTGTCTTTTTTTACTACTTTTCTTAGAAGTTTTATGACCTGTTTTTTAAATTGCTTTTTATTGCGTATTTTGTTTTGACAAACCGCTTAATTAGACTTTATTTTATAACCTACTATTATTTTTTTGACCACTAACAAAAAAAAGTGCAAACCAGATTTCTAAGCACTCAGTTTTGCCTGACGGATGATAACAAGCTGAAACAAAATGACACAGATTTTTAATTATACATTTTTATATTTATATACTTTGTCAAATTTTGTTCTTGTTTCTTTTTCTTTTTAGTTTTTCTTTTTTGTTTATTTGTTTTGTCTTGATTTTTTGTAATTAGTTTGATTTTCGTTTTGGATTTTCTTTAGTTTTGTTGTTTCATTTTTTTTTTGGGATGCTTTTCTTTTTTAAAATGTATTTTTGTCTTGATTTTTGTGTTTTGTTTGGTTTGGCCTGGCTGTTTTTTTATTTGTTTTGTTGTTTGATTTTGTGTTTTGTTTTATTTTGTTTGGTTTTGTTTTGGTTTTTCATTTGTTTTTGTTTTGTTGTTTCATTTTGTATTTTTTTTTTTTGATTTGATTTTTTAGTTTTTTAATTTGTTTTTGTTTTGCTGTTTCATTTAGTCTTTTTTGTGTTTTGTTTCATTTTGTTTTTGTCTTGTTTTCTTTTGACCAATAAAGTACCAACCCCTTTCTTAGCAGTCAGGCTTTATTTTATAACCTGATAGTTTTTATTTTGTTTGGACAAAGGACAAATCATACTTAATTGTTTACCTTTTTGTTTGCTTTTGTTTGTTTTTTCTTTTGTTTAATTTTTGTTTTTTTGTTTATTTTTTGTCTTTTTTTACTACTTTTCTTAGCAGTTTTATGACCTGTTTTTTAAATTGCTTTTTATTGCGTATTTTGTTTTGACAAACCGCTTAATTAGACTTTATATTATTTTTTTTGACCACTTACAAAAAAAAGTGCAAACCAGATTTCTAAGCACTCAGTTTTGCCTGACGGTTGATAACAAGCTTGATAACTCAGAATTTTAATTACACATTTGTATATTTATATACTTTACATGAATGTTTCATTTACTTACATTTTATATTCATGTTTACTGTATATTTACAGATCTGTGTACTGTGTGTTTTGTTTAGCTGGTGAAACTATGCATTGGGATGATCGATGCTGGGAAGGCGTACAACACGGCCAACAAGCAGTTTGTGAACGGGATCCGTGAGTTGGCACAGCAGTCTGCCAAAGACGACGTAATCGAGGTGAGTAATAACCAATCAGCTCTCATTAGCCCCAAACACATGAACCTGTCCCTGGAGCAGAAGCGTCTAGAGCTTGTTTGGCTTGCTGTAGATGTGCCAATTGAAATACTTCTGTTTATTTAGTGATCGTTTGAAAGCAAGCTTGGTTTGTGTTCACACAGAAACATTGGCTGCATACCAGCATTCCTGTCCTTCACATATTTACTTTCCTGTTTCTTTGAAATATCCATTGTGAGCGCTCCATTGTACTATGAAAAGATACCAGTGTGTTTTCTTCTATATGCATCTGGTGCAGGTATATACTAGTGTTTCCCAAGCTGGTTTTGTTTTTAATGCCTCCACAATTTCATCAGAACCAAACATGAAATGTATTATTGATCATATCCTGGATATGTTTGATTTTGTTTTCTTTACTTACAAATAACCAAATGTTATTGCATTCAGGAATGTTTGCATTCACTTGTGAAATTTTGCATTCTCCGAAAAACATGGTGTTTGCTTGCAAAAACTTTTGTGATGGAAATAATAATATCCTAAATTTAAATGTTGCGAATGCAACTTTTTTTTTGAGGGAAAGGCAATATTTTTGTAAGTGAACACATTTTCTAGATAGACTGCAATACTTTTGTGAGTTTTTTTTTTTTCCCATAGTTTTTCAAAATTAAAAAAAAACAAAAAACTTTTTTGTCACAGTTGCGAGTTTACAGTTTGCATGATGCAAACTTGCTGTTCTGGGAAAAAAAGTCAGATTTGCAAACTCGCAATTGCAAGAAAACAGAATTTCGAGACGCAAACTTGCATTTGTTTGGAAAAAATATGCTTACAATTGCAAGTTGATATCAATTTCTGAGAAAAAAAGTCAGATTTGCAAGATACAAACTTGTATTTGTAAAGAAGAAAAAAGTTGCAAAACATTCCCCCCCCCCCCCCCCCCCCCATACAGTTTTGCAACTTTTCACCGTTGCCAGTTTGTATCACGCAATCCTGGAAAAAAAAGTCAGAATTGTGAGATGTAAACTCGCAACTGTGAGAAAAAAGGTTTTTTTTTTTTTTAAGTCAGAATTGCCTAAAAAATTGAGATACAAACTCGCAATTGCGAGGACCAAAAAAGTTTTTATCTCATTTTTATTTTATTTATTTCCATTTTTATCTCACAATTCTGACTATTTCTGACAGTTGTGTGTTTATATGACGCAATTCTGAGAAAAAAGTCAGAGTTGTTAGTTTTTTTTATTTCGAAATGAGCTTCCATACAATACAGTTTTGCAAAATGAATTGAAATTGTAATTTATTTTTATTTATTTATTGTTTTATTCATCTTTTAGTTTTTTACCCTTTGGTGCTTCATACATTTTTGCAAAAAATCACAATTTTAATACTTTTACGATCCTATTTTTCGATTCTTTAAAGTCTAAATTTGTTTTGCAGGTTAAACAGCTATAATGCAAAAAAATATGTAATTTAACAGAAAAATTAATATATTAAAATTACCATTGAGCATTATTCAAATGAACATTTATTCACCATGGTAGTATTTGTTGAACTGACGAAAAAAAATAAAAATGTGTTAATTGTCATTTTAATTAATTAATTTATTTTTTGTAAAACAATATATGAAGGTCAAAATGAAAACGTAGAGAAACAAAAAAAAAAGTATTTCTGAGAAAAAAAGGCCGGATTCTGAGTTTATATCTTGCAATTCTGACTTTATTTCTCACAATTGCAAGTTTATATATAGTTTAAAAAAAAAAAAACGTTTTTCTCACAGTGGCGAGTTTACATCTCATAATTCTGACTTTTATAAACTATATATAAACTAGCAATTGTAAGAAATAATTTTCCTCACAAATGCGAATTTGTATCTCGCAATTCTGACTTTTTTCAGGCAATTCTGACTTTAAAAAAAAAAACGTTTTTCTCACAGTGGCGAGTTTACATCTCATAATTCTGACTTTTATAAAGTCAGAATTGCCTGAAAAAAGTCAGAATTGCGAGATACAAATTCGCATTTGTGAGGAAAATTATTTCTTACAATTGCTAGTTTATATCATCCATTTTTCTGAGAAAAAAAATGTCACAATTATGGGTTTATATCTTGCAATTCTGACTTTATTTCTTGCATTTGCAAGTTTGTATCACCCAATTCAAAGAAAAAAGTCAGAATTGTGAGTTTGTATCACGCAATTCTGGAAAAAAGAAGAAGAATTGCGACAAACTCACAACTGTGAGAATATTTTTATATAATAACATAATTGTCTGAAAAAAAAGTCAAAATACAAACTTGCATTTGTGAGGAAAAAAGTCAAATTTGTGAAAAATTATTTTTCACAATTGCTAGTTTATATCATCAATTTTGGAGAAAAAAAGTCAAGATTATGAGTTTATATTGCAATTCTGACTTTATTTCTCGCGGTTGCTAGTTTATATCACCCAATTCTGGAAAAAAAAAGTCAGATTTGCCAGATAAAAACTCGCAATTATGCGAAAAAAAAGTCTGAATTATGAGTCTGTCTTGCAATTCTAAATTTATTGCTCGCAATTGCGAGTTTATATCATCCATTTCTAGAAAAAAAGTCAGAATTGCAAGATACAAATTTGCATTTGTGAGGAAAAAAGTCAGATTTGCGAGATACTATACAAACTCACAATTGCTAGAAAACGAAATTGCGAGATACAAACATGCATTTATAAATAATTATCAAATTATCTCACAATTCAACGTCAGAATTATGAATTTGTATCAAAGTTCTGACTTTATTTCTCTCAATTGTGAGTTCGTGTCATCCATTTCTGAGAAAAAAAGTCAGAATTATGAGTTTTTATCTTGCAATTGAGAAAAAAGTAAGAATTGTGCGATTTTAAAAAGTTGCAACAACCTTTATTTATTTTTACTCTGTTTTGCAAAAATAATAATAATAATAAAAACATGCAGTTTATTGTTATTTTTTTTTTTTTTTACCCAGTTGGTGCTTCATACAGTTTTGCTAAAATAAGTGGAAAAAAATCTCACTTTTTAACAATTATTATTTTAATACTTTCTCAATCCTATTTACTATTCTTTAAAGTCTAAATTTGTTTTGAAGGTTTAACAACTGTAATGCAAAAAAAAAAAAAAAAAAAAAAAAATTAAATTGCCATTGATTTTTATTCAAATTAACATTTGCACACCATTGTAGTATTTGTTGAACTGACTAAAAACTAAAAATGTAATTATTTATTTATGTATTTATTTACTTTTGTAAAACTATATTAAAGTTAATATGGGAACTTAGAACTTATGTCATTTTTATTTATTTATTTTTTTAATGGTCAAATGTGACTTTTTTTTTTTTTTTTTTTAGTTTCGTGATAAACAGCCATGCTCTTTCTTCTCCTCCAGTAATCTGTAGTCTCTTTGCTAACCTTTGTAATGCTCTCTGATTTCTTCACAGTCCAGTCTGAGCAAGTTTGCCGAGAATCTTCAAGAGATGATCAACTATCACACAGTAAGAAAATCAGGCCAAGAAGCTTTTGCCTTATTGCATTATTGTTTATGACTTCTCCTTTTTCTCATTTTTTTGTGTGTATCTCTGCAAAACGCTACCCTAAAATGTGCTGAAGTGCTAAAAAGGTTGACTTCAGGAGAAATGACCACATGAAACTAACATTTCCCTCTTTAGTCAGTAGCTGCTGTATTATAATGTTGATTCAATTGTGAACTGTAACTGAGCTATAAATGTGTTTTGAAGAGTTACATTTATGCAGTTAACTCTAACCGAGAATGTCCTCAAGCTGTTTCTCAATTCATTTCACGTCTAACTGACCATACTGCCCTCCAAAGGCAAAGCACAGTAACTACACATTTGGTCAACATTGAGTTAAGGCTTAAAATGGACTTTGTGACAACTGTTTTGTCTTGTGGCAAAGTCTCCTGGTTCAATTTTGTCCCGTTTCAGAGAAACGAGAGCGTCAACATGTTTGATTACCTGGCGTAAAAACTTTACAGCCATTTTTCTCAGTTTCAGTGTTGGCGTAGTTACTGCACTTTGCCTTTGGAGGGCAGCATAGAACAGGACAGTTTTGATAATGCCTGCAATAGCGCCTCTAGTGGCGGCAATCGGGGGTGATTTTAATTTCAACTACAGTACACGTGAAATCAAAGTTGTGCAGTTACAAATTGAGCTTGCCTTCATGTTTTTGGGCTTTATGTATTCCTAATATATAATGAAGGATGATTCTGTGGTGCTCACGCCTCAACAGAGCCTCCCTCAGGGTTGAAGCTGGAGCTCTATGAGTCAGTGTTTAGGTCTGTGCTGAGGTCAGCTGACTTGTGGTTAAAGTCCTCCTGAGCAAGAGCTGAGCACATGATCTTTAAAGCACAAATGCATCTGGACTTCTGGGTTATTTCATCAATCACACACTTGATCTAATAAACACTGGTCTTAAACGTCAAAAAAAAAAAAACAGTTTACGCCTTTTAAGTCTAAATATGTCAAAAAGGTTGGATACAAGTACACTGAATTGCATTCATGTTGCTTATGTACATTGTACTTTCACTTTCTTTAAATACATAAACAAATACAGGTGTTGGTCATATAATTAGAACATCTTCAAAAAGTTGATTTATTTCACTAATTCCATTCAAGAAGTGAAACTTGTATAATGTATACATTCATTCCAAACAGACTGATATATTTCAAGTGTTTATTTCTTTTAATTTTGATGATTATAACTGACAACTAATGAAAACCCCAATTCAGTATCTCAGAAAATTTGAATATTGTGAAAAGGTTGAGTATTGAAGACACCTGGTGCCAGACTCTAATCAGCTAATTAACTCAAAACACCTGCAAAGGCCTTTAAACGGTCTCTCAGTCTAGTTCTGTAGGCTACACAATCATGGGGAAGACTGCTGATTTGACAGTTGTCCAAAAGACGACCATTGACACCTTGCACAAGGAGGGCAAGAAACAAAAGGTATTGCAAAAGAGGCTGGCTGTTCACAGAGCTCTGTGTCCAAGCACATTAATAGAGAGGCGAAGGGAAGGGAAAGGTGTGGTAGAAAAAAAGTGTACCAGCAATAGGGATAACCGCACCCTGGAGAGAATTGTCAAACAAAACCCATTCAAAAATGTGGGGGAGATTGACAAAGAGTGGACTGCAGCTGGAGTCAGTGCTTCAAGAACCACTACGCACAGACATATGCAAGACATGGGTTTCAGCTGTCGCATTCCTTGTGTCAAGCCACTCTTGAACAACAGACAGCGTCAGAAGAGTCTCGCCTGGGCTAAAGACAAAAAGGACTGCACTGCTGCTGAGTGGTCCAAAGTTATGTTCTCTGATGAAAGTAAATTTTGCATTTCCTTTGGAAATCAGGGTCCCAGAGTCTGGAGGAAGAGAGGAGAGGCACAGAATCCACGTTGCTTGAGGTCCAGTGAAGAGTTTCCACAGTCAGTGATGGTTTGGGGTGCCATGTCATCTGCTGGCGTTGGTCCACTGTGTTTTCTGAGGACCATTTTAGAGCACTTCATGCTTCCTGCTGCTGACCAACTTTACGGAGATGCAGATTTCGTTTTCCAACAGGACTTGGCACCTGCACACAGTGCCAAAGCTACCAGTACCTGGTTTAAGGACCATGGTATCCCTGTTCTTAATTGGCCAGCAAACTCGCCTGACCTTAACACCATAGAAAATCTATGTGGTATTGTGAAGAGGAAGATGCGATATGCCAGAGCCAACAATGAAGAAGAGCTGAGGGCCACTATCAGAGCAACCTGGGCTCTCATAACACCTGAGCGGTGCCACAGACTGATCGACTGCCAAGCCGCATTGCTGCAGTACTTCAGGCCCAACTAAGTATTGAGTGCTGTACATGCTCATACTTTTCATGTTCATACTTTTCAGTTGGCCAAGATTTCTAAAAATCCTTTTTTTGTATTGGTCTTAAGTAATATTCACATTTTCTGAGAGACTGAATTGGGGTTTTCATTAGTTGTCAGTTATAATCACCAAAATTAAAAGAACTAAACACTTGAAATATATCAGTCTGTGTGGAATGAATGTATACATTATACAAGTCTAACTTCTTGAATGGAATTAGTGAAATAAATCAACTTTTTTAAAGATATTCTAATTATATGACCTGCACCTGTAAATTAAAAAAAAATACAATGTCAATTGTAAGCATTTTTGGCAAGTCGATTTATAAATAAGCACAATTTATATTCACAAATGTTTATTTCTAAAAACAAGTCCAAGTATGTTGAGACTTTGCAGTAGTATTTAGTTCATGTATGAAATTTCAATGTGGCAATGGCAGTGACTGCAAAAACACGTATTAACTCAACATGGTATTTATTATTTATTGGCACCCTTAGTAAATATGAACAAAGGTGACTGTAAAAATAAATCTGCATCTTTTATCCTTCAGATCTTTCATTTGAAAAATGTACAAAATTCTAACCTTTCATTGAAGTTAAACGATGGAAAATGGGGGGGGGGGGTGTCTCATTATGAAATAAATGTTTTTCTCTAGTTCACGTTGGCCACAACTATTGGCACCCCTAAAAATTTGTCCAAGTAAAATATCTCTAAAGTATATTCCCATCGGCTAGGACTGGGAGTATAAAATTGTCCAGTCATGACTTTCTGTTCCACAGGATTATAAATATGAGGAAGACAAAAGCCAAAGTCCCTTAATCATCCATCACAAGGAGTAAAACCAAAGAATGTAGTTCTGATGTGCAGAACGAGTTTGTTGAGCTTCACAAAATAGAAAGTGGCTGTAAGAAAAGACCTAAAGCATTGATCCCCATTCCCACCATCATGGGCAATAATTAAGAAGTTCCAATCAACTAAATATGTTACAAATCTGCCTGGAAGAGGATGTGTGTCTATATCATCCTATTGCACGATAAGGAGGAGAGTTTGAGTGGCAAAAGACTCTCCAAGGATCACAGCTGGAGAATTGCAGAGAATTGTTGAGTCTTGGGCTCAGAAAGCCTAAAATAAAATGTTCAAACAGCTCCTACATCACCACATGTTGTTCCAGAGGGTTTCAAGAAAACATCCTCCTGGCTCACCCAAAAAACAAACTCCAGCATATTCACTTGTCAGACATGATTGGAACTTCAAACAGGACTGGCTTCTATGGTCAGATGAAACTAAAAATGAGCTTTTTGGCCCCTGCTGAAAAAACCAGCTAAAACCAGCCTAGGCTGGTTGGCTGGTCTTAGCTGGTTTAAGCTGGAAATGGCTGGTTTTAGCTGGTCTCCCAGCCTGGCCAGGCTGGTCAGGCTGGTTTTAGCTGGTGGTTTCCCAGCCTGACCAGCTAAGACCAGCCTGACCAGCCTGGCCAGGCTGGAAAAATGGCCAAAACCCCTCTAAAACCAGCCTGCCTCCCAGCTATGACCAGCTAAAACCAGGCTGGTTGACCAGCTAAAACCAGCCAACCAGCCTAGGCTGGTTTTAGCTGGTTTTTTCACCAGGGCAGCTAACCCTCCAGATGGTTTTGGTGCGGAGAGGTTAAAAATACTGCTGGGTCTTTAATGTTGTGGACCTATTTTTCTGCCGGAGCTCCTGGACATCTTTTTTAGATACATGGCTTCATGGATTCTATCAAATACCAGCAGATTAAAAATCAAAACTGCCTCTGTTAGAAATCTTATAATGGGCCATGGTTGTATCTTCCAGCAGGACGATGATCCAAAACGAACATCAAAATCAACACAAAATTGTGTCACTGAGCACAGAATGAAGCTTCTACCATGGCCGTCCCAGTTCCCTGACCTGAACCCTGTATAGAAACTGAAGAGAAGCAC